>NW_027261144.1:670000-742500 GCF_045791955.1 Oncorhynchus clarkii lewisi | reverse complement strand
TCCAGCCGTTTTGTAGTGTTCTGACCTCCCGGTGCTCTCGGAGAATTTACGAACACACCATATATCAAAACGCGCATCATGATCTGAGTGAGACCTGCTGCTCTGACGCTCTCAGATTTCAGTTTCCATTTAACCCATCTGAACAGTAGGCTAAAGTTTTCTTAACGTGCCATAGGCCTATTTAAAGTCCCAGTCTTGTGACTGTTGAATTAGTACAGCGCCTCAAGCATCACACTGCTATCTGCTATCATAGCACTGCTGTCATCCTCTTCTACCACTTGAACAAATCTTTACCAAACATTCATTTAATGGCCCTCCCAACTCTTTATTTTCAACTCTCCATGTCGCAGCTTTTCTCTTATTGAATTAGACTTCGACGTTGTCCTTTTTTTCCTCCGTGGATCGACGTTAACTTGTTCTGCCCATTCCCAAAATCATTTGGAGATTGGCATGTTTAGGCTTATGCAGTTTAGGTTTATGCAGTAATGCCAGATACCCTAAAATAATACATGAAAACCTCAATGTAACCCATATATATATATATATGAATTGCACAATAATTATACATTTCTGTATTTTTTACGGTATTGTTTTCTCTTTATTCAACCCTCCCGGCACCCACCCGCCCTTCATCCACACAATATTCCATGACCCTCAACCTGCTCGCCCCGTGGATATAACGGTGGGGACTGCGGGTTATGAGCCAACGTGCGCATCACTAGAACACAGTCGCCCGTCGGGGAAAGTGAATGAAGGCAGCCAGGACGAGACATTTTACTGACTCCCCATTCCAGGTGTTGCCTACAATGTCTAGGGGCTAGATGAAGGACTGAGGTCCGCCCCTCTTCTTCCTCTCTCCCTATCCCTCGATCCATCCCTACATCCAGGGTAGGGCAGGCTACAGGGGGCAGGGCTCCACTCGCAGGGGAGACCAGAGGGGAGGCGCATCGCCGGAGACCCGCTCAAACCCTCTCCTGACACAGACAGACGGACCGACGGACGGAGGCAGGAGGCATATGCTGAAGCAAACAGTTGTGCGCTCGCTCTCCGATGTGATCCGATTTCAGAAAAAAAAAACGCAACTTTTTGGTTGCAAGACCCGCGGAGTTCTATTCCAAGACGGTGGATCCGTTTGTTTTCTTCTGTTATGCGAGTGGATTTTCTTTGGAAGGAATAACGTTTTTATTTGAATATAAACGATATTTTTTTTATAAACTATAAACTACTTTTTTAGCCCGTTATATCGAGCTGCAGTGAACTCCGGAAGAGTTGATAAGGACAGTCAGGATGTCCCATATCTCCGTCAACGACCACCTGGAGGGGATTCTATCAGACTTCGAAGGTAAGCGCCTTCTGTCTGTCCCACGTACACTAATACACGTTCAAAACACAAAGCGGTTGAATCAACATAAAACGTCGTCTGAAGTGAATGGGATACATTGATGTTAACCTTTAGGCTACTTCAAAAGCACTCTGATTTTTACACTGCGTTTTAGGGGGGGACGTGCTTTAGGAAAGCGTCATAGAGAGGAAATGCAGTCCTCTCATATGTTTTCCTCCCTACAGCAAAATCAGAGTCAGTGTAGTGTGTGATTAGTGTGTAATAATCAGACGGTACAGGAAGTCTCAGCAGGTATAGAGACAGGTTATGTCAACTCAGCGGTGTCGGCGAAGCTACTCTGAAAACACTTTGCCTAGCTAACGCAAATACTATTTTTCAAGTCAGAATTAGGCAGATCTGAGATGCAGAAAAATAAAGGGATTTATTGCCTACTTTTTGCCTATATTTTATTTTATATTAAAAAAGAAAGTAGTTTGTAGTTCTAATAGTTAGTTACACCGCTACGTGGCAAAACAGTAATTGACTACTGAAAACACGCGCGAGATTAGATTTGAGTTCAACTACAACCAAGCTACTTCAACATGTAGTTTAATGACGAGTTGAACTACATGAACCTCACCCCTTGGGGCAGCAGTTAGCCTATCGGTTAGAGCGTTGGGTCAGTAACTGAAAGGTTGCTGGATCGAATCTCCGAGCTGACCAGATAAAGAATCAGTCGTTCTTCCTGAACAAGGCAGTTAAATCCACTGTTCCTAGGCTGTCATTGTAAATAAGAATGTGTTCTTAACTGACTTGTCTAGTTAAATAAAGGTAAAATAAACGTCCCAACTCACTTAGCTTAGAGGAGGAGTAGTGGGGCTCCTGACACGGTAGGAGCCCAGACCTACCAAACTTAACCCCCTGATCAACAAGACCCCACTGTAATAGGTCTGCTCTCTGGCACAGGAGATAGATATATAGATCATGACACAAATATGCACTGCACTGCACCCCATATGTGTCTGCTCTGTAGTTGTGTTAGTGGGCTAATACACATCACTCTGTAGTTGTGTTAGTGGGCTAATACACATCACTATGTAGTTGAGTTAGTGGGCTAATACACATCACTCTGTAGTTGTGTTAGTGGGCTAATACACATCACTCTGTAGTTGTGTTAGTGGGCTAATACACATCACTCTGTAGTTGTGTTAGTGGGCTAATACACATCACTCTGTAGTTGTGTTAGTGGGCTAATACACATCACTCTGAAGTTGAGTTAGTGGGCTAATACACATCACTCTGAAGTTGAGTTAGTGGGCTAATACACATCACTCTGTAGTTGTGTTAGTTGGCTAATACACATCACTCTGTAGTTGTGTTAGTGGGCTAATACACATCACCCTGTAGTTGTGGGCTAATACACATCACTCTGTAGTTGTGTTAGTGGGCTAATACACATCACTCTGTAGTTGTGTTAGTGGGCTAATACACATCACTCTGTAGTTGTGTTAGTGGGCTAATACACATCACTCTGTAGTTGTGTTAGTGGGCTAATACACATCACTATGTAGTTGAGTTAGTGGGCTAATACACATCACTATGTAGTTGAGTTAGTGGGCTAATACACATCACTCTGTAGTTGTGTTATGGAACTGTCTCTCCTCTCTCTGTCTCTATCTCTCTTTCTCTCTCTCTTCATTCCTGGGCTCAGTTTAGACAGGTGTTGATTTGAGGCGCTAAACAAATTAGCTTAGCCTCTGGCTGGCCTGTGATATAGTCAGTGATTACATGTGTGTTGTAGTGTGTGTTGTAGAGTGTGGAACAGCACTCCCCTGTTTCCTCTGTTAGGTGTCACAGTTGAACAGCACCCCCCTGTTTCCTCTGGGTTAGGAACAGCACCACCTTGTTTCCTCTGGGTTAGGTGTCACAGTGGAACAGCACTCCCCCGTTTCCTCTGGGTTAGGTGTCACAGTGGAACAGCACCCCCCTGTTTCCTCTGGGTTAGGTGTCACAGTGGAACAGCACTCCCCTGTTTCCTCTGGGTTAGGTGTCACAGTGGAACAGCACCCCCCTGTTTCCTCTGGGTTAGGTGTCACAGTGGAACAGCACCCCTGTTTCCTCTGGGTTAGGTGTCACAGTGGAACAGCACTCCCCTGTTTCCTCTGGGTTAGGTGTCACAGTGGAACAGCACTGCCCTGTTTCCTCTGGGTTAGGTGTCACAGTGGAACAACACTCCCCTGTTTCCTCTGGGCTAGGTGTCACAGTGGAACAGCACTCCCCTGTTTCCTCTGGGTTAGGTGTCACAGTGGAACAGCACTCCCCTGTTTCTTCTGGGTTAGGTGTCACAGTGGAACAGCACCACCCTGTTTCCTCTGGGTTAGGTGTCACAGTGGAACAGCACCACCCTGTTTCCTCTGGCTTAGGTGTCACAGTGGAACAGCACTCCCCTGTTTCCTCTGGGCTAGTTGTCACAGTGGAACAGCACTCCCCTGTTTCCTGCCATCCTAGACCCACTTCAATTTGTATACCGCCCCAACAGGTCTACAGATGACCCAATCGCCATCACACTGCACACTGCCCTATCCCATCTGAACAAAAATAATATATATGTAAGAATGCTGTTCATTGACTACAGCTCAGCATTCAATACCATAGTTCCCTCCAAGCTCATCATCAAGCTGGAGGCCCTGGGTCTCAACCCCACCCTTTGCAACTGGGTCCTGGACTTTCTGACGGGCCGCACCCAGGTGGAGAAGTTAGGAAACAACACCTCAACTTCACTGACTCTCAACACTGGGGCCCCACAAGGGTGTGTGCTCACCCCTCTCCTGTACTACTTGTTCACCCATGACTGCGTGGCCACGCACGCCTCCAACTCAATCATCAAGTTTGCAGACGACACATCAGTAGTGGGCTTGGTCACCAACAACGACAAGACGGCCTACAGGGAGGAGGTGAGGGCACTCGGCGTGTGGTGTCAGGAAAACAACCTCTCACTCAATATCAACAAAGCAAAGGAGATGATCGTGGACTTCAGGGAATAGCAGAGGGAGCACCCCTGTCCACATTGAAGGAACCATAGTGGAGCAGGTGGAAAGTTTTAAGTTCCTCTGCGTACACATCACAGACAAACTGAAATGGTCCACCCACACAGTGTGGTGAAGAAGGTGCAACAGCGCCACAGGAGGCTGAAGAAATTTGGCTTGTCACCTAAAACCCTGACAAACTTCTACAGATGCACAATCGAGAGCATCCTGGCGGGCTGTATCACAGCCTGGTACGGCAACTGCACCGCCTTCGACCGTAAGGCTCTCCAGAGGGTAGTGAGGTCCGCACAACGCATCACCGGGGGCAAACTACCTGCCCTCCAGGATACCTACAGCACACGATGCCACAGGAAGGCCAAGAAGATCATCAAGGACAACAACCACCCGAGCCACTGCCTGTTCACACCGCTATCATCCAGAAGGCGAGGTCAATACAGGTGCATCAAAGCTGGGACTGAGAGACTGAAGAACAACTTCTATCTCAAGGCCATCAGACTGTTAAACAGCAATCACTAACTCAGAGAGGCTGCTGCCACCTTGAGACCCAATCACTGGACACTTTATTAAATCGTCCACTAGTCACTTTAAACAATGCCACTTTAATAATGTTTACATATCTTACATTACTCATATCATATGTATATACTGTATTTTATACCATCTATTGCATCTTGCCTATGCTGCTCGGCCATCGCTCATCCATATATTTATGTGTACATATTCTCATTCACCCCTTTAGATTTGTGTGTATTAGGTAGTTGATGGGAATTGTTAGATTACTTGTTAGATTTGTGTGTATAAGGTAGTTGTTGGGAATTGTTAGATTACTTGTTAGATTTGTGTGTATTAGGTAGTTGTTGGGAATTGTTAGATTACTTGTTAGATTTGTGTGTATTAGGTAGTTGTTGGGAATTGTTAGATTACTTGTTAGATATTACTGCATTGTTGGAACTAGAAGCACAAGCATTTTGTTACACTCACATTAACATCTGCTAACCATGTATATGTGACCAATACAATTTGATTTGATTTGATTTGATCAATAGGAGGTGAGATGTAAAACTGGCCTTAGATCAGTTTATGGGGTCAACCAAGAGAGTTGACCCTGCTATTCCTTAATTGATAGATGACAGTCCTTCCTAAACCTAATAAGCATAGCCAGGCTAAACCTAATGAGGTTTGCTGATTTAAAATCGTTGGCAAATGTTAGTCTCTGCTAGCGTGATGCTAATAGCTAAAGAGTAAACAGATCAGAGGTTGGGTAGCAGGCCAGGCTAAGCTAGGCTAGGCTACCCCCCTTAGTTACAACAACACACAAGGCTACATCTGTCTCTACTGCTGTGGACTCATCTCTTTGAACACAGGCACGCATGTACACACACACACACTCTCGCTTTCTCTCTCCCTCTCTCTCCCTCTGTCTCCCCAGAGGCCAAATCGTCCGGTCTTCTCCTATCCAACAGATGTTTCAGATCATTTCACTTTGCCTCCTTGTTTGGTAGCCATGTTTATTTGAATGCAGAGATACAACAAACTCTGTCTTCAACTCAACGATCTCTTTTAGAACCAGTTTAAACACTCGTTCTTTCTCCTCAACGATCTCTTTTAGAACCAGTTTAAACACTCGTTCTTTCTCCTCAACGATCTCTTTTAGAACCAGTTTAAACACTCATTCTTTCTCCTCAACGATCTCTTTTAGAACCACTGCCAACATACATTCTTTCTCCTCTGTGTGGTGTGGTGTGTGGAGTCCCAGCCAACTAGGTATACAGTGTCAGATGAGATGCGACAGCCTCAAATTCAATTTGTTGACAGGGAGCCATTGTGGTGCTGACTGCTGTGGCTGTAGCTGAGCATCAGGGGCTGTTCTGTCTTGTGCCCAGTCCAATTAGTAACCTGTTCAATCACATGTATGTCCCCCAGGCAGGGGGAAACATGTGACTCAGGGTAGAAGTAGCAAATGTTCATCAAGATTGTTCAAAGGTTTAAAAAAACCAATTTAAATAAATGCAACAGTTGGACAAACTTTTAGAATGTTTTTAAATCCAGCAGATATTAACTGAATTATAGCACGTAAAAAACATTGTACTGGCACGGTCAAATAAAGAAAGGCCTTCTGGCATTTTGGTGAAAAATCCTGTTTACATTTTTTGGTAAAATAAAATAAAAAATGTCTTCTTCTAATGCGGTCATTTTTTTCATGTTATATCAGGTATTGTTTTTACACTTTGTGATAAGATAAAGATATATATGTGCCTTATTTGCATATGCTATACAGTGCCTTCAGAAATGATTCACACCTCTTAACTTTCTCAACATTGTGTTGTGTTACAGGCTGAATGTAAAATTTATTAAATTGTGATTTTTTTTGGGGGGGGGTCAATGGCCAAATATCCCATAATGTCAAAGCGGAATTGTTTTTTCCCAGAATTTTTACAGATCAATAAAAAAAAATGTAGAGCTGAAATGTCTTGAATAGTCAACCTCGTTGTTATGGAAACGCCTAAATAAGTTCAGGAATAAAAATGGGCTTAATATGTCACATAATATGTTGAGTTGACTCACTCTTGTGTGCAATAATAGTGTTTAACATGAGTTTTGATTTACTTCCTCATCAGGCCATATTTTCAAGCATAGTGGTGGGCTGCATCATGTTATGGGTATGCTTGTAATCGTTAAGGACTGGGGAGTTTTTCCAAGACAAAAGATCAACTGAATGGAGCTAAGAAATGACAAAATCCGAGAGGAAATCCCCTGGTTCAGTCTGCTTTCTACCAGACACTGGGAGATGACAAACACAATAACCTAAAACATAAGACCAAAGCTACACTGGAGTTGCTTGCCAAGAAGACATTGAATGTTACCGAGTGGCCGAGTTACAGTTTCGACTTAAATATTCTTGAAAATCTATGGCAAGACCTGAAAATGGTTGCCTAGCAATGATCAACAGCCAATTTAACAGTAAATAATAATGGGTAAATGTTGCACCATCCAGGTGTGGAAAGCGGGAAAGCTCTTAGAGATTTACCCAGAACGACTGGAACCATTGGTGCTTCTACAAAGTATTGAATCAGTGGTGTGAATGAGATATTTCTGTATTATGGAGTATTGTGTATAGATGGATGAGATT
Source organism: Oncorhynchus clarkii lewisi (assembly GCF_045791955.1). NCBI lineage: Eukaryota > Metazoa > Chordata > Actinopteri > Salmoniformes > Salmonidae > Oncorhynchus > Oncorhynchus clarkii. The sequence goes on along the minus strand of NW_027261144.1, from coordinate 735,002 downwards.
TTTTATTTTTATATTTATTTATTTTTATTTTTATTTCAGCACCACAATGGCTCCCTGTCAACAAATTGAATTTGAGGCTGTCGCATCTCATCTGACACTGTATACCTAGTTGGCTGGGATTCCACACACCACACCACACAGAGGAGAAAGAATGTATGTTGGCAGTGGTTCTAAAAGAGATCGTTGAGGAGAAAGAACGAGTTTTTAAACTGGTTCTAAAAGAAAGAGTTTAAGGAGAAAGAATGAGTTTTTAAACTGGTTCTAAAAGAGATTGTTGAGGAGAAAGAACGAGTGTTTTATTTTTTTTAATCAATTTTGAATTCAGGCTGTAACACAGGATTTAACACAACAAAAATGTGGAATAAGTCAAGGGGTATGAATAATTTATGAAGGGTATATTTGCAGTCGTGAATAAATTAACATAAAGTGGTGGAACAGGACCAAAAACCTGCTACCTGCACTTACCTGTCTAGACTGACTAATTCATTTTGTTTTTGTCACTTTCTCTTGCATAATTCAACAGGTGTCAATAGCAGGATAACCATGCAATTTAAAATCAAAAAGCTTGGCTCTAGATTACACTACACTGTACCAGTAACATTGGACACAACTACTCATTCCAGGGTTTTTATTTATTTATAAAATGTTCTACATTGTAGAATAATAGCGAAGACATCAAAACTATTAAATAACACATATGGAATCATGTAGTAACCAAAAGAAGTGTTAAACAAATAATGAACGCAATCAATCCAGCGAGATTAAAGTGACCCCTCAAACACAGGAAATTGATGTCTGAAAAAGACAGACCTTTAGGCAGGCGAGGTATTCACACTGCTAATAGAAGGTTCCACAACAGCAGCTTTCAGTTCCTCCCCTTCCTGAAGAACATTAAAGGGGAATTGAAACACTAGTCCCTCCCCTTCCTGAAGGACATTAAAGGGGAATGGAAACACTAGTTCCTTCCCTTCCTGAAGGACATTAAAGGGGAATGGAAACACTAGTTCCTTCCCTTCCTGAAGGACATTAAAGGGGAATGGAAACACTAGTCTCTCCCCTTCCTGAAGGACATTAAAGGGGAATGGAAACACTAGTCTCTCCCCTTCCTGAAGGACATTAAAGGGGAATGGAAACACTAGTCTCTCCCCTTCCTGAAGGACATTAAAGGGGAATGGAAACACTAGTCTCTCCCCTTCCTGAAGGACATTAAAGGGGATTGGAAACACTAGTTCCTCCCCTTCCTGAAGGACATTAAAGGGGAATGGAAACACTAGTCCCTCCCCTTTCTGAAGGACATTAAAGGGGAATGGAAACACTAGTTCCTCCCCTTCCTGAAGGACATTAAAGGGGAATGGAAACACTAGTCCCTCCCCTTCCTGAAGGACATTAAAGGGGAATGGAAACACTAGGATTCAGAAAGGCAGCTCACTGGAACTGGTAAGTGTTTCCATTCCCCTTTAAGATCACGACTCTACAAGGAACTAGGGTGGAGTGTGGAGTTATCTGTGTGTGTGTGCGTGGGTAAGACTGTGTTCATGTATCTGCACTGATCTGAAAAGAGAGAGCAACCAATGTATTGCCCAGTGTCTAAAAGCCATAGGATGGATGAGAGGAGACCGGGTGTTGGTAACCTGATCTTAGACCGGTTGTTAGGGTCAACCTGGAATTACTGAAGCTAGGTCTATACCAAAATGGCATCCTAACAACACATCTGCCACGCTAATCCTCAACACGGGTGCCCCTCAGGGGTGCGTGCTCAGTCCCCTCCTGTACTCCCTGTTCAATCATGCCAGGCATGACTACAACACCATCATTAAGTTTGCTGACGACACAACAGTGGTAGGCCTGATCACCGACAATGTTGAGACAGCCTATAGGGAGGAGGTCAGAGACCTGGCCGGGTGGTGCCAGAATAACAACCTATCCCTCAATGTAACCAAGACTAAGGACATTATTGTGGACTACAGGAAAAGGAGGACCGAGCACGCCCCCATTCTCATCGATGGGGCTGCAGTGAAGCAGGTTTAGAGCTTCAAGTTCCTTGGTGTCCACATCACCAACAAACTATCATAGTCCAAACACACCAAGACAGTCTTGAAGAGGGCACGACAACGCCTTTTACCCCTCAGGAGACTGAAAAGATTTGGCATGGGTCCTCAGATCCTCAAAAATGTCTACAGCTGCACCATCGAGAGCATCCTGACTGGTTGCATCACCGCCTGGTATGGCAACTGCTCGGCCTCCGACCTCAAGGCTCTACAGAGGGTAGTGCGTACGGCCTTGTACATCACAGGGGCCAAGCTTCCTGCCATCCAGGAACCTCTATACCAGGCGGTGTCAGAGGAAGGCCCTAAAAATGGTCAAAGACTCCAGCCACCCTAGTCATAGACTGTTCTCTCTGCTACCGCACAGTAAGCGGTACCTGAGCACCACATCCCTATATCGTGTACTACTTTAGACTAGAACCCATAAGGCTAAGTAGTGCACGATGTAGAGAATAGGGTGCCAGTTGAGATGTACCCTAAAGCAGGGTAAAGGGATGCTGGAGGAGGTGGGAGGTAATCTGATTCTGGACCTGTAGCTACTGCTGGGCGGGGTTAAGAGGGGTAAAGGGAAGCTGGAGGAGGTGGGAGGTAATCTGATTCTGGACCTGTAGCTACTGCTGGGCGGGTTTAAGAGGGGTAAAGGGAAGCTGGAGGAGGTGGAAGGTAATCTGATTCTGGACCTGTAGCTACTGCTGGGCGGGGTTAAGAGGGGTAAAGGGAAGCTGGAGGAGGTGGGAGGTAATCTGATTCTGGACCTGTAGCTACTGCTGGGCGGGATTAAGAGGGGGAAAGGGAAGCTGGAGGAGGTGGGAGGTAATCTGATTCTGGACCTGTAGCTACTGCTGGGCGGGGTTAAGAGGGGTAAAGGGAAGCTGGAGGAGGTGGGAGGTAATCTGATTCTGGACCTGTAGCTACTGCTGGGCGGGGTTAAGAGGGGTAAAGGGAAGCTGGAGGAGGTGGGAGGTAATCTGATTCTGGACCTGTAGCTACTGCTGGGCGGGGTTAAGAGGGGTAAAGGGAAGCTGGAGGAGGTGGGAGGTAATCTGATTCTGGACCTGTAGCTACTGCTGGGCGGGATTAAGAAGGGTCATGGGTTAAGGGTTGTCAGGGCGATGCCAGTCACTTCCTGGTACTAAACCTGAGTAGAGTCCAGATCACAGACACACACACACACACACACACAGTCATTGTCCCAAACCACACAGAGCCAGCCCAGTCCCATGACTTACTGACCCGATGACTAGTTAGTTTACTGAGACAACACATCCCAGCTGTCCAGCTGCTGAGGCCTGCTGCAGTAATGCTGGCTGGAATGTAGGTGAGGAGGGGGGAGATGAAGAGGGATAGTGTATATGTGTGTGTGTGTGTATATATGTGTGTGTCGGTGTGTGTGAAGAGGCCTGAGATTACCTTGTCCCGTGACCTGTTCCTTCCTGTCTCACCCCAAAACACTAATCTCTCACACACACACGCACACGCACACACACACACGCACACACACACACACACGCAACCACATACACACAGACACACACACACACACACACCCAACCACAGACACACACACACCCCGGCTTTTGGTTCTTATGATGAATGCCGGTTAACACAGTGGCAAACAGGTACACCGTCACACACACAGACACACACACACACACACAGACACACACACACACACACACACACACACACACACACCCAACCACAGACACACACACACACGCAACCCGGCTTTTGGTTCTCATGATGAATGCCGGTTAACACAGTGGCAAACAGGTACACCGTCACACACACACACACACACACACACACACACACACACACACACACACACACACAGACACACACACACACACACACACACACACACACACACACACACACACACACACACACACACACACACACACCCAACCACATACACACACACCCAACCACATACACACAGACACACACCCAACCACATACACACAGACACTAACAGGTAGAGCACGGCGCTGCCAAGTTGTTCATCCATTAAAGAGAGGCATTTGGCAGGACATCAGTGATCCGTACCCAGTGAACCGTACCCAGTGCTCAGACATGTAGCAGAGAAATAATGACCCTGAAAAAACACTGAATACACACTCTCGAAAACACACACTCAAAAAACACACACTCTGGAAAACACACACTCAAAAAACACACACTCTGGAACGGTGAGAGAGAAGGGAAAAGTACTTCCAGTAAGTCTGAGAAGACGGGCCTCATGCCAACACTTCACAAATGATTCCTTATTTAACTCTCTTCTTTCCAACACTTCACAAATGATTCCTTCTCAACTCCCTTCCAACACTTCACAAATGATTCCTTATTTAACTCTCTTCTTTCCAACACTTCACAAATGATTCCTTCTCAACTCCCTTCCAACACTTCACAAATGATTCCTTATTTGACTCTCTTCTTTCCAACACTTCACAAATGATTCCTTATTTGACTCTCTTCTTTCCAACACTTCACAAATGATTCCTTCTCAACTCCCTTCCAACACTTCACAAATGATTCCTTCTCAACTCCCTTCCAACACTTCACAGATGATTCATTATTTGACTCTCTTCTTTCCAACACTTCACAAATGATTCCTTCTCAACTCCCTTTCAACACTTCACAAATGATTCCTTATTTGACTCTCTTCTTTCCAACACTTCACAAATGATTCCTTATTTGACTCTCTTCTTTCCAACACTTCACAAATGATTCCTTCTCAACTCCCTTTCAACACTTCACAAATGATTCCTTATTTGACTCTCTTCTTTCCAACACTTCAAAAATGATTCCTTCTCAACTTCCTTCCAACACTTCACAAATGATTCCTTCTCAACTCCCTTCCAACACTTCACAAATGATTCCTTATTTGACTCTCTTCTTTCCAACACTTCACAAATGATTCCTTCTCAACTCCCTTCCAACACTTCACAAATGATTCCTTATTTGACTCTCTTCTTTCCAACACTTCACAAATGATTCCTTCTCAACTCCCTTCCAACACTTCACAAATGATTCCTTATTTGACTCTCTTCTTTCCAACACTTCACAAATGATTCCTTATTTGACTCTCTTCTTTCCAACACTTCACAAATGATTCCTTCTCAACTCCCTTTCAACACTTCACAAATGATTCCTTCTCAACTCCCTTCCAACACTTCACAAATGATTCCTTATTTGACTCTCTTCTTTCCAACACTTCACAAATGATTCCTTCTCAACTCCCTTCCAACACTTCACAAATGATTCCTTATTTAACTCTCTTCTTTCCAACACTTCACAAATGATTCCTTATTTGACTCTCTTCTTTCCAACACTTCACAAATGATTCCTTCTCAACTCCCTTCCAACACTTCACAAATGATTCCATCTCAATGTAATGAACACGATGGGAGACAGAGAGCTGGCAGCAGGTGTTTATTGTAAAGGACCGCAGGAGGAGGCAGGTAGCTGGGTCCAGGGGCAGGCAGAAGGTCATATACACAGGAGGAGGCAGGTAGCTGGGTCCAGGGGCAGGCAGAAGGTCATACACAGGAGGAGGCAGGTAGCTGGGTCCAGGGGCAGGCAGAAGGTCATACACAGTAGGAGGCAGGTAGCTGGGTCCAGAGGCAGGCAGAAGGGCATACACAGGAGGAGGCAGGTAGCTGGGTCCAGGGGCAGGCAGAAGGTCATACACAGGAGGAGGCAGGTAGCTGGGTCCAGAGGCAGGCAGAAGGTCATACACAGGAGGAGGCAGGTAGCTGGGTCCAGGGGCAGGCAGAAGGTCATACACAGGAGGAGGCAGGTAGCTGGGTCCAGGGGCAGGCAGAAGGTCATACACAGGAGGAGGCAGGTAGCTGGGTCCAGGGGCAGGCAGAAGGTCATACACAGGAGGAGGCAGGTAGCTGGGTCCAGGGGCAGGCAGAAGGTCATACACAGTAGGAGGCAGGTAGCTGGGTCCAGAGGCAGACAGAATGTCATACACAGGAGGAGGCAGGTAGCTGGGTCCAGGGGCAGGCAAAAGGTCATACACAGGAGGAGGCAGGTAGCTGGGTCCAGAGGCAGGCAGAAGGTCATACACAGGAGGAGGCAGGTAGCTGGGTCGAGGGGCAGGCAGAAGGTCATACACAGGAGGAGGCAGGTAGCTGGGTCCAGGGGCAGGCAGAAGGTCATACACAGGAGGAGGCAGGTAGCTGGGTCCAGGGGCAGGCAGAAGGTCATACACAGGAGGAGGCAGGTAGCTGGGTCCAGGGGCAGGCAGAAGGTCATACACAGGAGGAGGCAGGTAGCTGGGTTCAGGGGCAGGCAGAAGGTCATACACAGGAGGAGGCAGGTAGCTGGGTCCAGGGGCAGGCAGAAGGTGGTCCAACAAGGCAAGAGTACAGGCATTGAAAAGGAGTCGTTAGTGAGACAGGCAAAAAGCTATCGTACACGGGAGGAGTAAATTATGGGAAAACCAGCCCTCCGACTAGAAGTGTGTCACAAAACAAACAATACCTCACAGTGACGGGGTGCAAAGAACTGAACTAATTGGTGTGTGTAAATGACCTACAGGTGTGTGAACAGGTGATCAGAATTCAGGTGATTGGGATCTGGAGAGTGAGCTGCTTTCAGGGGATCTAGGTGTTTGAGAGTGGGATCTGGAGAGTGAGCTGCGTTCAGGGGATCTAGGTGTTTGAGAGTGGGATCTGGAGAGTGGGATCAGGGGATCTAGGTGTTTGAGAGTGGGATCTGGAGAGTGGGATCAGGGGATCTAGGTGTTTGAGAGTGGGATCTGGAGAGTGAGATCAGGGGATCTAGGTGTTTGAGAGTGGGATCTGGAGAGTGGGATCAGGGGATCTAGGTGTTTGAGAGTGGGATCTGGAGAGTGAGATCAGGGGATCTAGATGTTTGAGAGTGGGATCTGGAGAGTGGGATCAGGGGATCTAGGTGTTTGAGAGTGGGATCTGGAGAGTGAGCTGCGTTCAGGGGATCTAGGTGTTTGAGAGTGGGATCTGGAGAGTGGGATCAGGGGATCTAGGTGTTTGAGAGTGGGATCTGGAGAGTGGGATCAGGGGATCTAGGTGTTTGAGAGTGGGATCTGGAGAGTGAGATCAGGGGATCTAGGTGTTTGAGAGTGGGATCTGGAGAGTGGGATCAGGGGATCTAGGTGTTTGAGAGTGTTGGAAGCAGACGTTACAATCAACTCCCTTCCTTCACTACACTTCACAAATGATATCTTCTTAACTCCTTTCCTTGAAATAATCACAGATCTAACTTTTTTTTTTAAAAGACAAATATTTAACCTTTATTTATCTAGGCAAGTCAGTTTAAGAACAAATTCTTATTTACAATGACGGCCTACCGAGTAACAGTGGCTTAACTGCCTTGTTCAGGGGCAACAGGACAGATTTTGACCTCGTCGGCTCTGAAGGAGGGGAGATAAGAAGCTCTACATGGAGTGTGTTGTTGAAAAGCAGCTGGTTCTAACTACATAGATATCATCACGTCAGAACAGCTGGTTCCAACTACATAGATATCATCACATCAGAGCAGCTGTTCCAACTACATAGATATCAGAGCAGCTGTTCCAACTACATAGATATCAGAGCAGCTGTTCTAACTACATAGATATCATCACATCAGAGCAGCTGGTTCTAACTACATAGATATCATCACATCAGAGCAGCTGTTCTAACTACATAGATATCATCACATCAGAGCAGCTGTTCCAACTACATAGATATCATCACATCAACACAGCTGTTCTAACTACATAGATATCATCACATCAACACAGCTGTTCTAACTACATAGATATCATCACATCAGAGCAGCTGTTCCAACTACATAGATATCAGAGCAGCTGTTCCAACTACATTGATATCAGAGCAGCTGTTCCAACTACATAGATATCATCACATCAGAGCAGCTGGTCCAGCTACATAGATATCATCACATCAGAGCAGCTGTTCTAACTACATAGATATCATCACATCAGAGCAGCTGGTTCTAACTACATAGATATCATCACATCAGAGCAGCTGGTTCTAACTACATAGATATCATCACATCAGAGCAGCTGTTCTAACTACATAGATATCAGAGCAGCTGTTCTAACTACATAGATATCATCACATCAGAGCAGCTGGTCCAACTACATAGATATCATCACATCAGAGCAGCTGTTCTAACTACATAGATATCATCACATCAGAGCAGCTGTTCCAACTACATAGATATCATCACATCAACACAGCTGTACTAACTACATAGATATCATCACATCAGAGCAGCTGGTCCAACTAGATATCATCACAGATATCATCACATCAACACAGCTGTTCCAACTACATAGATATCATCAAATCAGAGCATCTGGTTCTAACTACATAGATATCATCACATCAGAGCAGCTGTTCTAACTACATAGATATCATCACATCAGAGCAGCTGTTCTAACTACATAGATATCATCACATCAGAGCAGCTGTTCTAACTACATAGATATCATCACATCAGAGCAGCTGGTTCCAACTACATAGATATCATCACATCAGAGCAGCTGTTCTAACTACATAGATATCATCACATCAGAGCAGCTGGTTCTAACTACATAGATATCATCACATCAGAGCAGCTGTTCTAACTACATAGATATCATCACATCAGAGCAGCTGTTCTAACTACATAGATATCATCACATCAGAGCAGCTGGTTCCAACTACATAGATATCATCACATCAGAGCAGCTGTTCTAACTACATAGATATCATCACATCAGAGCAGCTGTTCTAACTACATAGATATCATCACATCAGAGCAGCTGGTTCTAACTACATAGATATCATCACATCAGAGCAGCTGTTCTAACTACATAGATATCAGAGCAGCTGTTCTAACTACATAGATATCATCACATCAGAGCAGCTGTTCTAACTACATAGATATCATCACATCAGAGCAGCTGGTTCTAACTACATAGATATCATCACATCAGAGCAGCTGTTCTAACTACATAGATATCATCACATCAGAGCAGCTGTTCTAACTACATAGATATCATCACATCAGAGCAGCTGGTTCTAACTACATAGATATCATCACATCAGAGCAGCTGTTCCAACTACATAGATATCATCACATCAACACAGCTGTTCCAACTACATAGATATCAGAGCAGCTGGTTCCAACTACATAGATATCATCACATCAGAGTAGCTGTTCCAACTACATAGATATCATCACATCAGAGCAGCTGTTCCAACTACATAGATATCATCACATCAGAGCAGCTGTTCCAACTACATAGATATCATCACATCAGAGCAGCTGTTCTAACTACATAGATATCATCACATCAGAGCAGCTGTTCTATCTACATAGATATCATCACATCAGAGCAGCTGTTCCAACTACATAGATATCATCACATCAGAGCAGCTGTTCTAACTACATAGATATCATCACATCAGAGCAGCTGGTTCCAACTACATAGATATCATCACATCAGAGCAGCTGGTTCTAACTACATAGATATCATCACATCAGAGCAGCTGTTCTAACTACATAGATATCATCACATCAGAGCAGCTGGTCCAGCTACATAGATATCATCACATCAGAGCAGCTGGTTCCAACTACATAGATATCATCACATCAGAGCAGCTGGTCCAGCTACATAGATATCATCACATCAGAGCAGCTGTTCTAACTACATAGATATCATCACATCAGAGCAGCTGTTCTAACTACATAGATATCATCACATCAGAGCAGCTGGTTCTAACTACATAGATATCATCACATCAGAGCAGCTGTTCTAACTACATAGATATCATCACATCAGAGCAGCTGTTCCAACTACATAGATATCATCACATCAGAGCAGCTGGTTCTAACTACATAGATATCATCACATCAGAGCAGCTGTTCCAACTACATAGATATCAGAGCAGCTGTTCCAACTACATAGATATCAGAGCAGCTGTTCTAACTACATAGATATCATCACATCAGAGCAGCTGGTTCTAACTACATAGATATCATCACATCAGAGCAGCTGTTCTAACTACATAGATATCATCACATCAGAGCAGCTGTTCCAACTACATAGATATCATCACATCAACACAGCTGTTCTAACTACATAGATATCATCACATCAACACAGCTGTTCTAACTACATAGATATCATCACATCAGAGCAGCTGTTCCACTACATAGATATCAGAGCAGCTGTTCCAACTACATAGATATCAGAGCAGCTGTTCCAACTACATAGATATCATCACATCAGAGCAGCTGGTCCAGCTACATAGATATCATCACATCAGAGCAGCTGTTCTAACTACATAGATATCATCACATCAGAGCAGCTGTTCTAACTACATAGATATCATCACATCAGAGCAGCTGGTTCTAACTACATAGATATCATCACATCAGAGCAGCTGTTCTAACTACATAGATATCAGAGCAGCTGTTCTAACTACATAGATATCATCACATCAGAGCAGCTGGTCCAACTACATAGATATCATCACATCAGAGCAGCTGTTCTAACTACATAGATATCATCACATCAGAGCAGCTGTTCCAACTACATAGATATCATCACATCAACACAGCTGTACTAACTACATAGATATCATCACATCAGAGCAGCTGGTCCAACTACATAGATATAATCACATCAACACAGCTGTTCCAACTACATAGATATCATCAAATCAGAGCAGCTGGTTCTAACTACATAGATATCATCACATCAGAGCAGCTGTTCTAACTACATAGATATCATCACATCAGAGCAGCTGTTCTAACTACATAGATATCATCACATCAGAGCAGCTGTTCTAACTACATAGATATCATCACATCAGAGCAGCTGGTTCCAACTACATAGATATCATCACATCAGAGCAGCTGTTCTAACTACATAGATATCATCACATCAGAGCAGCTGGTTCTAACTACATAGATATCATCACATCAGAGCAGCTGTTCTAACTACATAGATATCATCACATCAGAGCAGCTGTTCTAACTACATAGATATCATCACATCAGAGCAGCTGGTTCCAACTACATAGATATCATCACATCAGAGCAGCTGTTCTAACTACATAGATATCATCACATCAGAGCAGCTGTTCTAACTACATAGATATCATCACATCAGAGCAGCTGGTTCTAACTACATAGATATCATCACATCAGAGCAGCTGTTCTAACTACATAGATATCAGAGCAGCTGTTCTAACTACATAGATATCATCACATCAGAGCAGCTGTTCTAACTACATAGATATCATCACATCAGAGCAGCTGGTTCTAACTACATAGATATCATCACATCAGAGCAGCTGTTCTAACTACATAGATATCATCACATCAGAGCAGCTGTTCTAACTACATAGATATCATCACATCAGAGCAGCTGTTCTAACTAACATCACATAGATATCATCACATCAACACAGCTGTTCCAACTACATAGATATCATCACATCAGAGCAGCTGGTTCCAACTACATAGATATCATCACATCAGAGTAGCTGTTCCAACTACATAGATATCATCACATCAGAGCAGCTGTTCCAACTACATAGATATCATCACATCAGAGCAGCTGTTCCAACTACATAGATATCATCACATCAGAGCAGCTGTTCCAACTACATAGATATCATCACATCAGAGCAGCTGTTCCAACTACATAGATATCATCACATCAGAGCAGCTGTTCTAACTACATAGATATCATCACATCAGAGCAGCTGTTCTATCTACATAGATATCATCACATCAGAGCAGCTGTTCCAACTACATAGATATCATCACATCAGAGCAGCTGTTCTAACTACATAGATATCATCACATCAGAGCAGCTGTTCTAACTACATAGATATCATCACATCAGAGCAGCTGGTCCAGCTACATAGATATCATCACATCAGAGCAGCTGGTTCCAACTACATAGATATCATCACATCAGAGCAGCTGGTCCAGAGCAGCTACATAGATATCATCACATCAGAGCAGATGTTCTAACTACATAGATATCATCACATCAGAGCAGCTGTTCTAACTACATAGATATCATCACATCAGAGCAGCTTGTTCTAACTACATAGATATCATCACATCAGAGCAGCTGTTCCAACTACATAGATATCATCACATCAACACAGCTGTTCCAACTACATAGATATCAGAGCAGCTGGTTCCAACTACATAGATATCATCACATCAGAGTAGCTGTTCCAACTACATAGATATCATCACATCAGAGCAGCTGTTCCAACTACATAGATATCATCACATCAGAGCAGCTGTTCCACACATAGATATCATCACATCAGAGCAGCTGTTCTAACTACATAGATATCATCACATCAGAGCAGCTGTTCTATCTACATAGATATCATCACATCAGAGCAGCTGTTCCAACTACATAGATATCATCACATCAGAGCAGCTGTTCTAACTACATAGATATCATCACATCAGAGCAGCTGGTTCCAACTACATAGATATCATCACATCAGAGCAGCTGGTTCTAACTACATAGATATCATCACATCAGAGCAGCTGTTCTAACTACATAGATATCATCACATCAGAGCAGCTGGTCCAGCTACATAGATATCATCACATCAGAGCAGCTGGTTCCAACTACATAGATATCATCACATCAGAGCAGCTGGTCCAGCTACATAGATATCATCACATCAGAGCAGCTGTTCTAACTACATAGATATCATCACATCAGAGCAGCTGTTCTAACTACATAGATATCATCACATCAGAGCAGCTGGTTCTAACTACATAGATATCATCACATCAGAGCAGCTGTTCTAACTACATAGATATCATCACATCAGAGCAGCTGTTCCAACTACATAGATATCATCACATCAGAGCAGCTGGTTCTAACTACATAGATATCATCACATCAGAGCAGCTGTTCCAACTACATAGATATCAGAGCAGCTGTTCCAACTACATAGATATCAGAGCAGCTGTTCTAACTACATAGATATCATCACATCAGAGCAGCTGGTTCTAACTACATAGATATCATCACATCAGAGCAGCTGTTCTAACTACATAGATATCATCACATCAGAGCAGCTGTTCCAACTACATAGATATCATCACATCAACACAGCTGTTCTAACTACATAGATATCATCACATCAACACAGCTGTTCTAACTACATAGATATCATCACATCAGAGCAGCTGTTCCACTACATAGATATCAGAGCAGCTGTTCCAACTACATAGATATCAGAGCAGCTGTTCCAACTACATAGATATCATCACATCAGAGCAGCTGGTCCAGCTACATAGATATCATCACATCAGAGCAGCTGTTCTAACTACATAGATATCATCACATCAGAGCAGCTGGTTCTAACTACATAGATATCATCACATCAGAGCAGCTGGTTCTAACTACATAGATATCATCACATCAGAGCAGCTGTTCTAACTACATAGATATCAGAGCAGCTGTTCTAACTACATAGATATCATCACATCAGAGCAGCTGGTCCAACTACATAGATATCATCACATCAGAGCAGCTGTTCTAACTACATAGATATCATCACATCAGAGCAGCTGTTCCAACTACATAGATATCATCACATCAACACAGCTGTACTAACTACATAGATATCATCACATCAGAGCAGCTGGTCCAACTACATAGATATCATCACATCAACACAGCTGTTCCAACTACATAGATATCATCACATCAGAGCAGCTGGTTCTAACTACATAGATATCATCACATCAGAGCAGCTGTTCTAACTACATAGATATCATCACATTGGAGCAGCTGTTCTAACTACATAGATATCATCACATCAGAGCAGCTGTTCTAACTACATAGATATCATCACATCAGAGCAGCTGGTTCCAACTACATAGATATCATCACATCAGAGCAGCTGTTCTAACTACATAGATATCATCACATCAGAGCAGCTGGTTCTAACTACATAGATATCATCACATCAGAGCAGCTGTTCTAACTACATAGATATCATCACATCAGAGCAGCTGTTCTAACTACATAGATATCATCACATCAGAGCAGCTGGTTCCAACTACATAGATATCATCACATCAGAGCAGCTGTTCTAACTACATAGATATCATCACATCAGAGCAGCTGTTCTAACTACATAGATATCATCACATCAGAGCAGCTGGTTCTAACTACATAGATATCATCACATCAGAGCAGCTGTTCTAACTACATAGATATCAGAGCAGCTGTTCTAACTACATAGATATCATCACATCAGAGCAGCTGTTCTAACTACATAGATATCATCACATCAGAGCAGCTGGTTCTAACTACATAGATATCATCACATCAGAGCAGCTGTTCTAACTACATAGATATCAGAGCAGCTGTTCTAACTACATAGATATCATCACATCAGAGCAGCTGTTCTAACTACATAGATATCATCACATCAGAGCAGCTGGTTCTAACTACATAGATATCATCACATCAGAGCAGCTGTTCTAACTACATAGATATCATCACATCAGAGCAGCTGTTCTAACTACATAGATATCATCACATCAGAGCAGCTGGTTCTAACTACATAGATATCATCACATCAGAGCAGCTGTTCCAACTACATAGATATCATCACATCAACACAGCTGTTCCAACTACATAGATATCAGAGCAGCTGGTTCCAACTACATAGATATCATCACATCAGAGTAGCTGTTCCAACTACATAGATATCATCACATCAGAGCAGCTGTTCCAACTACATAGATATCATCACATCAGAGCAGCTGTTCCAACTACATAGATATCATCACATCAGAGCAGCTGTTCTAACTACATAGATATCATCACATCAGAGCAGCTGTTCTATCTACATAGATATCATCACATCAGAGCAGCTGTTCCAACTACATAGATATCATCACATCAGAGCAGCTGTTCTAACTACATAGATATCATCACATCAGAGCAGCTGGTTCCAACTACATAGATATCATCACATCAGAGCAGCTGGTTCTAACTACATAGATATCATCACATCAGAGCAGCTGTTCTAACTACATAGATATCATCACATCAGAGCAGCTGGTCCAGCTACATAGATATCATCACATCAGAGCAGCTGGTTCCAACTACATAGATATCATCACATCAGAGCAGCTGGTCCAGCTACATAGATATCATCACATCAGAGCAGCTGTTCTAACTACATAGATATCATCACATCAGAGCAGCTGTTCTAACTACATAGATATCATCACATCAGAGCAGCTGGTTCTAACTACATAGATATCATCACATCAGAGCAGCTGTTCTAACTACATAGATATCATCACATCAGAGCAGCTGTTCCAACTACATAGATATCATCACATCAGAGCAGCTGGTTCTAACTACATAGATATCATCACATCAGAGCAGCTGTTCCAACTACATAGATATCATCACATCAGAGCAGCTGGTTCAACTACATAGATATCATCACATCAGAGCAGGTGTTCTAACTACATAGATATCATCACATCAGAGCAGCTGTTCTAACTACATAGATATCATCACATCAGAGCAGCTGGTTCTAACTACATAGATATCATCACATCAACACAGCTGGTTCCAACTACATAGATATCATCACATCAACACAGCTGGTTCTAACTACATAGATATCATCACATCAGAGCAGCTGGTTCCAACTACATAGATATCATCACATCAGAGCAGCTGTTCTAACTACATAGATATCATCACATCAGAGCAGCTGGTTCCAACTACATAGATATCATCACATCAGAGCAGCTGGTTCCAACTACATAGATATCATCACATCAGAGCAGCTGTTCTAACTACATAGATATCATCACATCAGAGCAGCTGTTCTAACTACATAGATATCATCACATCAGAGCAGCTGGTTCTAACTACATAGATATCATCACATCAGAGCAGCTGTTCTAACTACATAGATATCAGAGCAGCTGCTCTAACTACATAGATATCATCACATCAGAGCAGCTGTTCTAACTACATAGATATCATCACATCAGAGCAGCTGGTTCTAACTACATAGATATCATCACATCAGAGCAGCTGTTCTAACTACATAGATATCATCACATCAGAGCAGCTGTTCTAACTACATAGATATCATCACATCAGAGCAGCTGGTTCTAACTACATAGATATCATCACATCAGAGCAGCTGTTCCAACTACATAGATATCATCACATCAACACAGCTGTTCCAACTACATAGATATCAGAGCAGCTGGTTCCAACTACATAGATATCATCACATCAGAGTAGCTGTTCCAACTACATAGATATCATCACATCAGAGCAGCTGTTCCAACTACATAGATATCATCACATCAGAGCAGCTGTTCCAACTACATAGATATCATCACATCAGAGCAGCTGTTCTAACTACATAGATATCATCACATCAGAGCAGCTGTTCTATCTACATAGATATCATCACATCAGAGCAGCTGTTCCAACTACATAGATATCATCACATCAGAGCAGCTGTTCTAACTACATAGATATCATCACATCAGAGCAGCTGGTTCCAACTACATAGATATCATCACATCAGAGCAGCTGGTTCTAACTACATAGATATCATCACATCAGAGCAGCTGTTCTAACTACATAGATATCATCACATCAGAGCAGCTGGTCCAGCTACATAGATATCATCACATCAGAGCAGCTGGTTCCAACTACATAGATATCATCACATCAGAGCAGCTGGTCCAGCTACATAGATATCATCACATCAGAGCAGCTGTTCTAACTACATAGATATCATCACATCAGAGCAGCTGTTCCAACTACATAGATATCATCACATCAGAGCAGCTGGTTCTAACTACATAGATATCATCACATCAGAGCAGCTGTTCCAACTACATAGATATCATCACATCAGAGCAGCTGGTTCAACTACATAGATATCATCACATCAGAGCAGGTGTTCTAACTACATAGATATCATCACATCAGAGCAGCTGTTCTAACTACATAGATATCATCACATCAGAGCAGCTGGTTCTAACTACATAGATATCATCACATCAACACAGCTGGTTCCAACTACATAGATATCATCACATCAACACAGCTGGTTCTAACTACATAGATATCATCACATCAGAGCAGCTGGTTCCAACTACATAGATATCATCACTTCAGAGCAGCTGTTCTAACTACATAGATATCATCACATCAGAGCAGCTGGTTCCAACTACATAGATATCATCACATCAGAGCAGCTGGTTCCAACTACATAGATATCATCACATCAGAGCAGCTGTTCTAACTACATAGATATCATCACATCAGAGCAGCTGTTCTAACTACATAGATATCATCACATCAGAGCAGCTGGTTCTAACTACATAGATATCATCACATCAGAGCAGCTGTTCTAACTACATAGATATCAGAGCAGCTGTTCTAACTACATAGATATCATCACATCAGAGCAGCTGTTCTAACTACATAGATATCATCACATCAGAGCAGCTGGTTCTAACTACATAGATATCATCACATCAGAGCAGCTGTTCTAACTACATAGATATCATCACATCAGAGCAGCTGTTCTAACTACATAGATATCATCACATCAGAGCAGCTGGTTCTAACTACATAGATATCATCACATCAGAGCAGCTGTTCCAACTACATAGATATCATCACATCAACACAGCTGTTCCAACTACATAGATATCAGAGCAGCTGGTTCCAACTACATAGATATCATCACATCAGAGTAGCTGTTCCAACTACATAGATATCATCACATCAGAGCAGCTGTTCCAACTACATAGATATCATCACATCAGAGCAGCTGTTCCAACTACATAGATATCATCACATCAGAGCAGCTGTTCTAACTACATAGATATCATCACATCAGAGCAGCTGTTCTATCTACATAGATATCATCACATCAGAGCAGCTGTTCCAACTACATAGATATCATCACATCAGAGCAGCTGTTCTAACTACATAGATATCATCACATCAGAGCAGCTGGTTCCAACTACATAGATATCATCACATCAGAGCAGCTGGTTCTAACTACATAGATATCATCACATCAGAGCAGCTGTTCTAACTACATAGATATCATCACATCAGAGCAGCTGGTCCAGCTACATAGATATCATCACATCAGAGCAGCTGGTTCCAACTACATAGATATCATCACATCAGAGCAGCTGGTCCAGCTACATAGATATCATCACATCAGAGCAGCTGTTCTAACTACATAGATATCATCACATCAGAGCAGCTGTTCTAACTACATAGATATCATCACATCAGAGCAGCTGGTTCTAACTACATAGATATCATCACATCAGAGCAGCTGTTCCAACTACATAGATATCATCACATCAACACAGCTGTTCCAACTACATAGATATCAGAGCAGCTGGTTCCAACTACATAGATATCATCACATCAGAGTAGCTGTTCCAACTACATAGATATCATCACATCAGAGCAGCTGTTCCAACTACATAGATATCATCACATCAGAGCAGCTGTTCCAACTACATAGATATCATCACATCAGAGCAGCTGTTCTAACTACATAGATATCATCACATCAGAGCAGCTGTTCTATCTACATAGATATCATCACATCAGAGCAGCTGTTCCAACTACATAGATATCATCACATCAGAGCAGCTGTTCTAACTACATAGATATCATCACATCAGAGCAGCTGGTTCCAACTACATAGATATCATCACATCAGAGCAGCTGGTTCTAACTACATAGATATCATCACATCAGAGCAGCTGTTCTAACTACATAGATATCATCACATCAGAGCAGCTGGTCCAGCTACATAGATATCATCACATCAGAGCAGCTGGTTCCAACTACATAGATATCATCACATCAGAGCAGCTGGTCCAGCTACATAGATATCATCACATCAGAGCAGCTGTTCTAACTACATAGATATCATCACATCAGAGCAGCTGTTCTAACTACATAGATATCATCACATCAGAGCAGCTGGTTCTAACTACATAGATATCATCACATCAGAGCAGCTGTTCTAACTACATAGATATCATCACATCAGAGCAGCTGTTCCAACTACATAGATATCATCACATCAGAGCAGCTGGTTCTAACTACATAGATATCATCACATCAGAGCAGCTGTTCCAACTACATAGATATCAGAGCAGCTGTTCCAACTACATAGATATCAGAGCAGCTGTTCTAACTACATAGATATCATCACATCAGAGCAGCTGGTTCTAACTACATAGATATCATCACATCAGAGCAGCTGTTCTAACTACATAGATATCATCACATCAGAGCAGCTGTTCCAACTACATAGATATCATCACATCAACACAGCTGTTCTAACTACATAGATATCATCACAACAACACAGCTGTTCTAACTACATAGATATCATCACATCAGAGCAGCTGTTCCACTACATAGATATCAGAGCAGCTGTTCCAACTACATAGATATCAGAGCAGCTGTTCCAACTACATAGATATCATCACATCAGAGCAGCTGGTCCAGCTACATAGATATCATCACATCAGAGCAGCTGTTCTAACTACATAGATATCATCACATCAGAGCAGCTGGTTCTAACTACATAGATATCATCACATCAGAGCAGCTGGTTCTAACTACATAGATATCATCACATCAGAGCAGCTGTTCTAACTACATAGATATCAGAGCAGCTGTTCTAACTACATAGATATCATCACATCAGAGCAGCTGGTCCAACTACATAGATATCATCACATCAGAGCAGCTGTTCTAACTACATAGATATCATCACATCAGAGCAGCTGTTCCAACTACATAGATATCATCACATCAACACAGCTGTACTAACTACATAGATATCATCACATCAGAGCAGCTGGTCCAACTACATAGATATCATCACATCAACACAGCTGTTCCAACTACATAGATATCATCACATCAGAGCAGCTGGTTCTAACTACATAGATATCATCACATCAGAGCAGCTGTTCTAACTACATAGATATCATCACATCAGAGCAGCTGTTCTAACTACATAGATATCATCACATCAGAGCAGCTGTTCTAACTACATAGATATCATCACATCAGAGCAGCTGGTTCCAACTACATAGATATCATCACATCAGAGCAGCTGTTCTAACTACATAGATATCATCACATCAGAGCAGCTGGTTCTAACTACATAGATATCATCACATCAGAGCAGCTGTTCTAACTACATAGATATCATCACATCAGAGCAGCTGTTCTAACTACATAGATATCATCACATCAGAGCAGCTGGTTCCAACTACATAGATATCATCACATCAGAGCAGCTGTTCTAACTACATAGATATCATCACATCAGAGCAGCTGTTCTAACTACATAGATATCATCACATCAGAGCAGCTGGTTCTAACTACATAGATATCATCACATCAGAGCAGCTGTTCTAACTACATAGATATCAGAGCAGCTGTTCTAACTACATAGATATCATCACATCAGAGCAGCTGTTCTAACTACATAGATATCATCACATCAGAGCAGCTGGTTCTAACTACATAGATATCATCACATCAGAGCAGCTGTTCTAACTACATAGATATCATCACATCAGAGCAGCTGTTCTAACTACATAGATATCATCACATCAGAGCAGCTGGTTCTAACTACATAGATATCATCACATCAGAGCAGCTGTTCCAACTACATAGATATCATCACATCAACACAGCTGTTCCAACTACATAGATATCAGAGCAGCTGGTTCCAACTACATAGATATCATCACATCAGAGTAGCTGTTCCAACTACATAGATATCATCACATCAGAGCAGCTGTTCCAACTACATAGATATCATCACATCAGAGCAGCTGTTCCAACTACATAGATATCATCACATCAGAGCAGCTGTTCTAACTACATAGATATCATCACATCAGAGCAGCTGTTCTATCTACATAGATATCATCACATCAGAGCAGCTGTTCCAACTACATAGATATCATCACATCAGAGCAGCTGTTCTAACTACATAGATATCATCACATCAGAGCAGCTGGTTCCAACTACATAGATATCATCACATCAGAGCAGCTGGTTCTAACTACATAGATATCATCACATCAGAGCAGCTGTTCTAACTACATAGATATCATCACATCAGAGCAGCTGGTCCAGCTACATAGATATCATCACATCAGAGCAGCTGGTTCCAACTACATAGATATCATCACATCAGAGCAGCTGGTCCAGCTACATAGATATCATCACATCAGAGCAGCTGTTCTAACTACATAGATATCATCACATCAGAGCAGCTGGTTCTAACTACATAGATATCATCACATCAGAGCAGCTGTTCTAACTACATAGATATCATCACATCAGAGCAGCTGTTCCAACTACATAGATATCATCACATCAGAGCAGCTGGTTCTAACTACATAGATATCATCACATCAGAGCAGCTGTTCCAACTACATAGATATCATCACATCAGAGCAGCTGGTTCAACTACATAGATATCATCACATCAGAGCAGCTGTTCTAACTACATAGATATCATCACATCAGAGCAGCTGTTCTAACTACATAGATATCATCACATCAGAGCAGCTGGTCCAACTACATAGATATCATCACATCAACACAGCTGTTCTAACTACATAGATATCATCACATCAGAGCAGCTGTTCCAACTACATAGATATCATCACATCAGAGCAGCTGGTTCAACTACATAGATATCATCACATCAGAGCAGGTGTTCTAACTACATAGATATCATCACATCAGAGCAGCTGTTCTAACTACATAGATATCATCACATCAGAGCAGCTGTTCTAACTACATAGATATCATCACATCAGAGCAGCTGGTTCTAACTACATAGATATCATCACATCAACACAGCTGGTTCCAACTACATAGATATCATCACATCAGAGCAGCTGGTTCAACTACATAGATATCATCACATCAGAGCAGCTGTTCTAACTACATAGATATCATCACATCAGAGCAGCTGTTCTAACTACATAGATATCATCACATCAGAGCAGCTGGTCCAACTACATAGATATCATCACATCAACACAGCTGTTCTAACTACATAGATATCATCACATCAGAGCAGCTGTTCCAACTACATAGATATCATCACATCAGAGCAGCTGGTTCAACTACATAGATATCATCAAATCAGAGCAGGTGTTCTAACTACATAGATATCATCACATCAGAGCAGCTGTTCTAACTACATAGATATCATCACATCAGAGCAGCTGTTCTAACTACATAGATATCATCACATCAGAGCAGCTGGTTCTAACTACATAGATATCATCACATCAACACAGCTGGTTCCAACTACATAGATATCATCACATCAACACAGCTGGTTCTAACTACATAGATATCATCACATCAGAGCAGCTGGTTCCAACTACATAGATATCATCACATCAGAGCAGCTGTTCTAACTACATAGATATCATCACATCAGAGCAGCTGGTTCCAACTACATAGATATCATCACATCAGAGCAGCTGGTTCCAACTACATAGATATCATCACATCAGAGCAGCTGTTCTAACTACATAGATATCATCACATCAGAGCAGCTGTTCTAACTCATAGATATCATCACATCAGAGCAGCTGGTTCTAACTACATAGATATCATCACATCAGAGCAGCTGTTCTAACTACATAGATATCAGAGCAGCTGTTCTAACTACATAGATATCATCACATCAGAGCAGCTGTTCTAACTACATAGATATCATCACATCAGAGCAGCTGGTTCTAACTACATAGATATCATCACATCAGAGCAGCTGTTCTAACTACATAGATATCATCACATCAGAGCAGCTGTTCTAACTACATAGATATCATCACATCAGAGCAGCTGGTTCTAACTACATAGATATCATCACATCAGAACAGCTGTTCCAACTACATAGATATCATCACATCAACACAGCTGTTCCAACTACATAGATATCAGAGCAGCTGGTTCCAACTACATAGATATCATCACATCAGAGTAGCTGTTCCAACTACATAGATATCATCACATCAGAGCAGCTGTTCCAACTACATAGATATCATCACATCAGAGCAGCTGTTCCAACTACATAGATATCATCACATCAGAGCAGCTGTTCTAACTACATAGATATCATCACATCAGAGCAGCTGTTCTATCTACATAGATATCATCACATCAGAGCAGCTGTTCCAACTACATAGATATCATCACATCAGAGCAGCTGTTCTAACTACATAGATATCATCACATCAGAGCAGCTGGTTCCAACTACATAGATATCATCACATCAGAGCAGCTGGTTCTAACTACATAGATATCATCACATCAGAGCAGCTGTTCTAACTACATAGATATCATCACATCAGAGCAGCTGGTCCAGCTACATAGATATCATCACATCAGAGCAGCTGGTTCCAACTACATAGATATCATCACATCAGAGCAGCTGGTCCAGCTACATAGATATCATCACATCAGAGCAGCTGTTCTAACTACATAGATATCATCACATCAGAGCAGCTGTTCTAACTACATAGATATCATCACATCAGAGCAGCTGGTTCTAACTACATAGATATCATCACATCAGAGCAGCTGTTCCAACTACATAGATATCATCACATCAACACAGCTGTTCCAACTACATAGATATCAGAGCAGCTGGTTCCAACTACATAGATATCATCACATCAGAGTAGCTGTTCCAACTACATAGATATCATCACATCAGAGCAGCTGTTCCAACTACATAGATATCATCACATCAGAGCAGCTGTTCCAACTACATAGATATCATCACATCAGAGCAGCTGTTCTAACTACATAGATATCATCACATCAGAGCAGCTGTTCTATCTACATAGATATCATCACATCAGAGCAGCTGTTCCAACTACATAGATATCATCACATCAGAGCAGCTGTTCTAACTACATAGATATCATCACATCAGAGCAGCTGGTTCCAACTACATAGATATCATCACATCAGAGCAGCTGGTTCTAACTACATAGATATCATCACATCAGAGCAGCTGTTCTAACTACATAGATATCATCACATCAGAGCAGCTGGTCCAGCTACATAGATATCATCACATCAGAGCAGCTGGTTCCAACTACATAGATATCATCACATCAGAGCAGCTGGTCCAGCTACATAGATATCATCACATCAGAGCAGCTGTTCTAACTACATAGATATCATCACATCAGAGCAGCTGTTCTAACTACATAGATATCATCACATCAGAGCAGCTGGTTCTAACTACATAGATATCATCACATCAGAGCAGCTGTTCTAACTACATAGATATCATCACATCAGAGCAGCTGTTCCAACTACATAGATATCATCACATCAGAGCAGCTGGTTCTAACTACATAGATATCATCACATCAGAGCAGCTGTTCCAACTACATAGATATCAGAGCAGCTGTTCCAACTACATAGATATCAGAGCAGCTGTTCTAACTACATAGATATCATCACATCAGAGCAGCTGGTTCTAACTACATAGATATCATCACATCAGAGCAGCTGTTCTAACTACATAGATATCATCACATCAGAGCAGCTGTTCCAACTACATAGATATCATCACATCAACACAGCTGTTCTAACTACATAGATATCATCACATCAACACAGCTGTTCTAACTACATAGATATCATCACATCAGAGCAGCTGTTCCACTACATAGATATCAGAGCAGCTGTTCCAACTACATAGATATCAGAGCAGCTGTTCCAACTACATAGATATCATCACATCAGAGCAGCTGGTCCAGCTACATAAATATCATCACATCAGAGCAGCTGTTCTAACTACATAGATATCATCACATCAGAGCAGCTGGTTCTAACTACATAGATATCATCACATCAGAGCAGCTGGTTCTAACTACATAGATATCATCACATCAGAGCAGCTGTTCTAACTACATAGATATCATCACATCAGAGCAGCTGGTCCAACTACATAGATATCATCACATCAGAGCAGCTGTTCTAACTACATAGATATCATCACATCAGAGCAGCTGTTCCAACTACATAGATATCATCACATCAACACAGCTGTACTAACTACATAGATATCATCACATCAGAGCAGCTGGTCCAACTACATAGATATCATCACATCAACACAGCTGTTCCAACTACATAGATATCATCACATCAGAGCAGCTGGTTCTAACTACATAGATATCATCACATCAGAGCAGCTGTTCTAACTACATAGATATCATCACATCAGAGCAGCTGTTCTAACTACATAGATATCATCACATCAGAGCAGCTGTTCTAACTACATAGATATCATCACATCAGAGCAGCTGGTTCCAACTACATAGATATCATCACATCAGAGCAGCTGTTCTAACTACATAGATATCATCACATCAGAGCAGCTGGTTCTAACTACATAGATATCATCACATCAGAGCAGCTGTTCCAACTACATAGATATCAGAGCAGCTGTTCCAACTACATAGATATCAGAGCAGCTGTTCTAACTACATAGATATCATCACATCAGAGCAGCTGGTTCTAACTACATAGATATCATCACATCAGAGCAGCTGTTCTAACTACATAGATATCATCACATCAGAGCAGCTGTTCCAACTACATAGATATCATCACATCAACACAGCTGTTCTAACTACATAGATATCATCACATCAACACAGCTGTTCTAACTACATAGATATCATCACATCAGAGCAGCTGTTCCACTACATAGATATCAGAGCAGCTGTTCCAACTACATAGATATCAGAGCAGCTGTTCCAACTACATAGATATCATCACATCAGAGCAGCTGGTCCAGCTACATAGATATCATCACATCAGAGCAGCTGTTCTAACTACATAGATATCATCACATCAGAGCAGCTGGTTCTAACTACATAGATATCATCACATCAGAGCAGCTGGTTCTAACTACATAGATATCATCACATCAGAGCAGCTGTTCTAACTACATAGATATCATCACATCAGAGCAGCTGGTCCAACTACATAGATATCATCACATCAGAGCAGCTGTTCTAACTACATAGATATCATCACATCAGAGCAGCTGTTCCAACTACATAGATATCATCACATCAACACAGCTGTACTAACTACATAGATATCATCACATCAGAGCAGCTGGTCCAACTACATAGATATCATCACATCAACACAGCTGTTCCAACTACATAGATATCATCACATCAGAGCAGCTGGTTCTAACTACATAGATATCATCACATCAGAGCAGCTGTTCCAACTACATAGATATCATCACATCAGAGCAGCTGTTCTAACTACATAGATATCATCACATCAGAGCAGCTGTTCTATCTACATAGATATCATCACATCAGAGCAGCTGTTCCAACTACATAGATATCATCACATCAGAGCAGCTGTTCTAACTACATAGATATCATCACATCAGAGCAGCTGTTCTAACTACATAGATATCATCACATCAGAGCAGCTGGTTCCAACTACATAGATATCATCACATCAGAGCAGCTGTTCTAACTACATAGATATCATCACATCAGAGCAGCTGGTTCTAACTACATAGATATCATCACATCAGAGCAGCTGTTCTAACTACATAGATATCATCACATCAGAGCAGCTGTTCTAACTACATAGATATCATCACATCAGAGCAGCTGGTTCCAACTACATAGATATCATCACATCAGAGCAGCTGTTCTAACTACATAGATATCATCACATCAGAGCAGCTGTTCTAACTACATAGATATCATCACATCAGAGCAGCTGGTTCTAACTACATAGATATCATCACATCAGAGCAGCTGTTCTAACTACATAGATATCAGAGCAGCTGTTCTAACTACATAGATATCATCACATCAGAGCAGCTGTTCTAACTACATAGATATCATCACATCAGAGCAGCTGGTTCTAACTACATAGATATCATCACATCAGAGCAGCTGTTCTAACTACATAGATATCATCACATCAGAGCAGCTGTTCTAACTACATAGATATCATCACATCAGAGCAGCTGGTTCTAACTACATAGATATCATCACATCAGAGCAGCTGTTCCAACTACATAGATATCATCACATCAACACAGCTGTTCCAACTACATAGATATCAGAGCAGCTGGTTCCAACTACATAGATATCATCACATCAGAGTAGCTGTTCCAACTACATAGATATCATCACATCAGAGCAGCTGTTCCAACTACATAGATATCATCACATCAGAGCAGCTGTTCCAACTACATAGATATCATCACATCAGAGCAGCTGTTCTAACTACATAGATATCATCACATCAGAGCAGCTGTTCTAACTACATAGATATCATCACATCAGAGCAGCTGGTTCCAACTACATAGATATCATCACATCAGAGCAGCTGGTTCTAACTACATAGATATCATCACATCAGAGCAGCTGTTCTAACTACATAGATATCATCACATCAGAGCAGCTGGTCCAGCTACATAGATATCATCACATCAGAGCAGCTGGTTCCAACTACATAGATATCATCACATCAGAGCAGCTGGTCCAGCTACATAGATATCATCACATCAGAGCAGCTGTTCTAACTACATAGATATCATCACATCAGAGCAGCTGTTCTAACTACATAGATATCATCACATCAGAGCAGCTGGTTCTAACTACATAGATATCATCACATCAGAGCAGCTGTTCTAACTACATAGATATCATCACATCAGAGCAGCTGTTCCAACTACATAGATATCATCACATCAGAGCAGCTGGTTCTAACTACATAGATATCATCACATCAGAGCAGCTGTTCCAACTACATAGATATCATCACATCAGAGCAGCTGGTTCAACTACATAGATATCATCACATCAGAGCAGCTGTTCTAACTACATAGATATCATCACATCAGAGCAGCTGTTCTAACTACATAGATATCATCACATCAGAGCAGCTGGTCCAACTACATAGATATCATCACATCAACACAGCTGTTCTAACTACATAGATATCATCACATCAGAGCAGCTGTTCCAACTACATAGATATCATCACATCAGAGCAGCTGGTTCAACTACATAGATATCATCACATCAGAGCAGGTGTTCTAACTACATAGATATCATCACATCAGAGCAGCTGTTCTAACTACATAGATATCATCACATCAGAGCAGCTGTTCTAACTACATAGATATCATCACATCAGAGCAGCTGGTTCCAACTACATAGATATCATCACATCAGAGCAGCTGTTCCAACTACATAGATATCATCACATCAGAGCAGCTGTTCTAACTACATAGATATCATCACATCAGAGCAGTCGTACCACATCAGTGTTGACTTTAGGGGAGGCAGGATTCTGTTTCTAAACTATGGAACACTACCTAGTGATACAGGGGTTCTCTCTCAATGTGTGTTCCTGGGATTCTTCACATCCTCTCTCCCTATTGGACAAGGAGGTCCAAGGTCCAATGACAACGAGGTAGGAAGAGGATGCAAGGAATCAAGGAACAAATGATTGAGATCAGATATTTATTAATCCTTTAGCACAACACAGCAGACTCCAATAATCAACTCATCATGGAGCTTCATTTGTGGAGTCAGGTGTGTAGTGTTGGGACCTAAACAACATGTACCTCTCTACTAGTAGAATCAGGTGTGTAGTGCTGGGACCTAAACAACATGTACCTCTCTACTAGTAGAGTCAGGTGTGTAGTGCTGGGGCCTAAACAACATGTACCTCTCTACTAGTAGAATCAGGTGTGTAGTGCTGGGGCCTAAACAACATGTACCTCTCTACTCTTCTACTAGTAGAATCAGGTGTGTAGTGCTGGGACCTAAACAACATGTACGTGTTCTAATGGTTTAGTCTAGGACTGAGTGTTGGACAATCTGATCATAGATCTGTTGCTAAAAGGCCTTCTGTGATAATAAGAAGCCCTGCTATTATACACCTCGGGGACTTTTATTTTTTCATAGAGGCCCAATGGTTAAGTCTAGGACTGAGCGTTGGACAATCTGATCCTAGATCTGTTGCTATAAGGCCTTCTGTGATAATAAGAATCTTTGCTATTATACCCCTCGGGGACTTTTATCTTGGAGTAGAGGCACAGTGATGTAAGTGGCCCAATGGTTAAGTCTAGGACTTAGCGTTGGACAATCTGATCCTAGATCTGTTGCTAAAAGGCCTTCTGTGATAATAAGAATCCCTGCTATTATACCCCTCGGGGACTTTAATCTTGGAGTAGAGGCACAGTGATGTAAGTGTCCAAGTGTTCAATTCACAACCAAGGTGCTCTTTAAGTGTGTGTGTGTGTGTGTGTGTGTGTGTGTGTGTGTGTGTGTGTGTGTGTGTGTGTGTGTGTGTGTGTGTGTGTGTGTGTGTGTGTGTGTGTGAGCGTGCCCCAGGCAGTATGTCCTGGCTCTTATTTCCAGCCCTACGACATTGCAAAATGGCCGCTCGGAATTTCACTTCCAGGTGTGCTCTGGTGAGAGAAGGGGATGTTTACAGGTACACAGAATGGCACGTGTGTGTATGTGTGTGTGTGTATGTGTAATTGAGTGTGTTTGCACGTGTCAGCATGGGTTTAGGTGTGTGTGTGTGTGTGTGTATGTGTGTGTGTGTGTGTGTGTGTGCCAGCGTGTGTGTGTGCTGGTAATAGTATTGGGGTCGTCAGAGAGTATACCTCCATGGAATGTTGGAGGAGAGGGGGAGTCGGTGTCGCGACAAGCCCAGACACGTGCCTCTGTGCCTGCATGTCCACGGGACGGCGCTCCTTTAGCAGGTCTGGTGCCCTGGAGGAACCATGTTTGGATCCCAACACATCATGTCACATCTAACTATATTTAAACATCTTAGTGTTGTCTGGGCCTCTCACTTAAACCATTGGTCCAGGGGAGAGAGGAAGGGAGGGGGGAGAGGGGGAGATAGAAGGAGAGGAAGGGGGTGAGTAGGGAGAGATGAAAGGGGGTAAGGAGAGATAGAAGGAGATGAAGGGGTGAGTATGGAGAGATGGAAGGGGGTGAGTATGGAGAGATAGAAGGAGATGAAGGGGGTGAGTATGGAGAGATAGAAGGAGAGGAAGGGGGTGAGTATGGAGAGATAGAAGGAGATGAAGGGGGTGAGTATGGAGAGATAGAAGGAGAGGAAGGGGGTGAGTATGGAGCGATAGAAGGAGAGGAAGGGGGTGAGTATGGAGAGATAGAAGGAGAGGAAGGGGGTGAGTATGGAGAGATGGAAGGAGAGGAAGGGGGTGAGTATGGAGAGATAGAAAGAGAGGAAGGGGGTGAGTATGGAGAGATAGAAGGAGAGGAAGGGGGTGAGTATGGAGAGATAGAAGGGGGTGAGTATGGAGAGATAGAAGGAGAGGAAGGGGGTGAGTAGGGAGAGATAGAAGGAGAGGATGGGGGTGAGTATGGAGAGATAGAAGGAGAGGAAGGGGGTGAGTATGGAGAGATAGAAGGACAGGAAGGGGGTGAGTAGGGAGAGATGGAAGGAGAGGAAGGGGGTGAGTAGGGAGAGATGGAAGGAGAGGAAGGGGGTGAGTAGGGAGAGATGGAAGGAGAGGAAGGGGGTGAGTATGGAGAGATAGAAGGAGAGGAAGGGGGTGAGTATGGAGAGATGGAAGGAGAGGAAGGGGGTGAGTATGGAGAGATGGAAGGAGAGGAAGGGGTGAGTAGGGAGAGATGGAAGGAGAGGAAGGGGGTGAGTATGGAGAGATAGAAGGAGAGGAAGGGGGTGAGTATGGAGAGATGGAAGGAGAGGAAGGGGGTGAGTATGGAGAGATAGAAGGAGAGGAAAACCCAACCCCAGTCAGTAAATACCTGTGTGTGTGTGTGTGTGTGTGTGTGTGTGTGTGTGTGTGTGTGTGTGTGTGTGTGTGTGTGTGTGTGTGTGTGTGTGTGTGTGTGTGTGTGTGTGTGTGTGTGTGTGTGTGTGTGTGTGTGTGTGTGTGTGTGTGTGTGTGTGTGTGTGTGTGTGTGTGTGAGTGAGTGAGTGAGTGAGTGAGTGAGTGAGAGAGAGAGATTCTCTGTTTAGTTGTTATCAGATCCAGCATTGTGTAAGAAGAGAGGATTAGGGTTCACAGCACTGTGAGAACAAGAGGGTGCTGGATAACACAAACACACACACACACACACCACACATACACACACACACACACACACACACACACACACACACACACACACACACACACACACACACACACACACACACACACACACACACACACACACACACACCACACACCACACACCACACACCACACACCACACACACACACACATATAAACACACACACACACACACCCTAGCAGAGCTGAGGGGGGACAGGGTGCTCTACTGCCACCATCATTATTTCTCAGTGTTTGACAGTGTTTGACAGCCCTAACCCTAACCTGATACCAGCCCTAACCTGATACCAGCCCTAACCCTAACCTGATACCACGGGGTTATAACCTGATACCAGCCCTAACCCTAACCTGATACCACGGGGTGATAACCTGATACCAGCCCTAACCCTAACCTGATACCAGCCCAAACCCTAACCTGATACCAGCCATAACCCTAACCTGATACCACGGGGTGATAACCTGATACCAGCCCTAACCTGATACCACGGGGTGTAACCTGATACCAACCCTAACCTGATACCACGGGGTGATAACCTGATACCAGCCCTAACCTGATACCACAGGGTGATAACCTGATACCACGGGGTGATAACCTGATACCACGGGGTGATAACCTGATATCAGCCCTAACCCTAACCTGATACCAGCCCTAACCCTAACATGATACCAGCGCTAACCCTAACCTGATACCACGGGGTGATGACCTGATACCAGCCCAAACCTGTAACCATGGGGTGTTTACCTGATACCAGCCCAAACCCTAACCTGATACCAGCCCTAACCCTAACCTGACACCAGCCCAAACCCTAACCTGATACCAGCCCAAACTCTAACCTGATACCAGCCCAAACCCTAACCTGATACCAGCCCTAACCCTAACCTGATACCAGCCCTAACCCTAACCTGATTCCAGCCCTAACCTGATACCACGGGGTGATATCCTGATACCAGCCCTAACCCTAACCTGATACCAGCCCAAACCCTAACCTGATACCAGCCCTAACCCTAACCTGATACCAGCCCTAACCCTAACCTGATACCACGGTGTGATAACCTGGTCGGTAATCTGTTTGTTGACTTGGCTTTCGAAGACCTTAGAAAGGCATGGTAGGATAGATATAGGTCTGTAGCAGTTTGGGTCAAGAGTGTCCCCCCCTTTGAAGAGGGGGATGACCGCAGCTGCTTTCCAATCTTTGGGAATCTCAGACGACACGAAAGAGAGGTTGAACAGGCTAGTAATAGGGGTGGCAACATTTTCGGCAGATAATTTTAGAAAGAAAGGGTCCAGATTGTCTAGCCCGGCTGATTTGCAGGGGTCCAGATTTTGCAGCTCTTTCAGAACATCAGCTGAATGGATTTGGGAGAAGGAGAAATGGGGAAGGCTTGGGCGAGTTGCTGTTGGGGGTGCAGTGCTGTTGACAGGGGTAGGAGTAGCCAGGTGGAAAGCATGGCCAGCCGTAGAAAAATGCTTATTGAAATTCTCAATTATGGTGGATTTATCAGTGGTGACAGTGTTTCCTATCTTCAGTGCAGTGGGCAGCTGGGAGGAGGTGTTCTTATTCTCCATGGACTTTACAGTGTCCCAGAAATTTTTTGAGTTAGTGTTGCAGGAAGCAAATTTCTGCTTGAAAAAGCTAGCCTTGGCTTTTCTAACTGCCTGTGTATAATGGTTTCTAGCTTCCCTGAACAGCTGCATATCACGGGGGCTGTTCGATGCTAATGCAGAACGCCATAGGATGTTTTTGTGTTGGTTAAGGGCAGTCAGGTCTGGGGAGAACCAAGGGCTATATCTGTTCCTGGTTCTAAATTTCTTGAATGGGGCATGTTTATTTAAGATGGTTATCCTAACCTGATACCAGCCCAAACCCTAACCTGATACCAGCCCTAACCCTAACCTGATACCACGGGTGATAACCTGATACAAGCCCTAACCCTAACCTGATACCAGACCTAACCCTACCCTGATACCACGGGGTGATAACCTGATAGAAGACCTAACCCTAACCTGATACCACGAGGTGATAACCTGATACCAGCCCTAACCCTAACCTGATACCATGGGGTGATAACCTGGTACAAGCACTAACCCTAACCTGATATCACAGGGTGATAACCTGATACCAGCCCTAACCTGATACCAGCCCTAACTCTAACCTGATACCAGCCCTAATCCTAACCTGATACCACAGGGTGATAACCTGATACCAGCCCAAACCCTAACCTGATACCAGCCCTAACCTGATACCAGCCCTAACCCTAACCTGATACCACAGGGTGTAACCTGATACCAGCCCTAACCTGATACCAGCCCTAACCCTAACCTGATACCAGCCCAAACCCTAACCTGATACCAGCCCAAACCCTAACCTGATACCAGCCCAAACTCTAACCTGATACCAGCCCAAACTCTAACCTGATACCAGCCCAAACCCTAACCTGATACCAGCCCTAACCCTAACCTGATACCACGGGGTGATAACCTGGTACAAGCACTAACCCTAACCTGATATCACAGGGTGATAACCTGATACCAGCCCTAACCTGATACCAGCCCTAACTCTAACCTGATACCAGCCCTAACCCTAACCTGATACCACGGGGTGATAACCTGGTACAAGAACTAACCCTAACCTGATATCACAGGGTGATAACCTGATACCAGCCCTAACCTGATACCAGCCCTAACTCTAACCTGATACCATCCCAAACCCTAACCTGATACCAGCCCTAACCTGATACCAGCCCTAACCTGATACCAGCCCTAACCCTAACCTGATACCAGCCCTAACCTGATACCAGCCCTAACCCTAACCTGACACCAGCCCAAACCCTAACCTGATACCAGCCCAAACTCTAACCTGATACCAGCCCAAACTCTAACCTGATACCAGCCCAAACTCTAACCTGATACCAGCCCAAACCCTAACCTGATACCAGCCCTAACCCTAACCTGATACCAGCCCAAACTCTAACCTGATACCAGCCCAAACCCTAACCTGATACCACAGGGTGATAACCTGATACCAGCCCTATCCCTAACCTGATACCAGCCCAAACTCTAACCTGATACCAGCCCAAACCCTAACCTGATACCAGCCCTAACCCTAACCTGATACCAGCCCAAACTCTAACCTGATACCAGCCCAAACCCTAACCTGATACCACAGGGTGATAACCTGATACCAGCCTTATCCCTAACCTGATACCAGCCCAAACTCTAACCTGATACCAGCCCAAACTCTAACCTGATACCAGCCCAAACTCTAACCTGATACCAGCCCAAACTCTAACCTGATACCAGCCCAAACCCTAACCTGATACCAGCCCTAACCCTAACCTGATACCAGCCCAAACTCTAACCTGATACCAGCCCAAACCCTAACCTGATACCACAGGGTGATAACCTGATACCAGCCCTATCCCTAACCTGATACCAGTCCAAACTCTAACCTGATACCAGCCCAAACCCTAACCTGATACCAGCCCTAACCCTAACCTGATACCAGCCCAAACTCTAACCTGATACCAGCCCAAACCCTAACCTGATACCACAGGGTGATAACCTGATACCAGCCCTATCCCTAACCTGATACCAGTCCAAACTCTAACCTGATACCAGCCCAAACCCTAACCTGATACCAGCCCTAACCCTAACCTGATACCAGCCCAAACTCTAACCTGATACCAGCCCAAACCCTAACCTGATACCACAGGGTGATAACCTGATACCAGCCTTATCCCTAACCTGATACCAGCCCAAACTCTAACCTGATACCAGCCCAAACTCTAACCTGATACCAGCCCTAACCCTAACCTGATACCAGCCCAAACTCTAACCTGATACCAGCCCAAAACCTAACCTGATACCACAGGGTGATAAACTGAAACAATGCGTTGTCCAATTGACGAAAAATATTGCCGTAAAATAGTGTGATTTGCGTCACAACTAAATAAACGATAGAGCATAATATGAAACGATAGACGGTTTTCTATCATCACACGATATACTGTACATACTACCTTTAATCAGCCTGACTAACCGGTGCCGGTATATAGTCTCCCTACTGTATATAGCCTCTCTACTGTTATAGCCTCTCTACTGTATATAGCCTCTCTACTGTATATAGCCTCTCTACTGTATATAGCCTCTCTACTGTATATAGCCTCTCTACTGTATATAGCCTCTCTACTGTATATAGTCTCCCTACTGTCTTTTTACTGTTGTTTTATTTCTTTACCTACCTATTGTTCACCTAATACCTTTTTTGCACTTTTGGTTAGAGCCTGTAAGTAAGCATTTCACTGTAAGGTCTGTACAGTATACGCCTTCATCCAATGTGTAGAATGGAATGGAACTGAGAGTCATGACCATGGGCTATTCCTCACTATAACATGTACGGCAGAAAGATGTCAGTTATTTAGTCTGCCCCCATTAGTAAAACCTTTTTCTTTACTGTTGTATTCGGCGCACATGACAAATAAAGTTTGATTTGATTTGCATTGATTTCCATTGGAAATGCTATTTTCCCTAACCCCTAACATGTGAGTGAAGTTGAGTGGTTGGAAATCGCGTTCATGGAGAGGTGTCACTCCGGCGCTCCCTGTCCTTTCCTACCTCTCCCTAAACACCTCTCCCTAAACACCTTTCCCTAAACACCGCTCCCTAAACACCTCTCCCTGTCCTTTCCTACCTCTCCCTAAACACCTCTCCCTAAACACCTTTCCCTAAACACCGCTCCCTAAACACCTCTCCCTGTCCTTTCCTACCTCTCCCTAAACACCTCTCCCTAAACACCTCTCCCTAAACACCGCTCCCTAAACACCTCTCCCTGTCCTTTCCTACCTCTCCCTAAACACCACTCCCTGACTTTTGGGGATTGTAGGTCCCTACAAGGATAGAAGAACCAACCACCCCCCCCTTCTAATGTCATTAACATATCAGTGTGTGTGTGTGTGTGTGTGTGTGTGCTGCACCTTCTAATGTCATTAACATATCAGTGTGTGTGTGTGTGTGTGTGTGTGCTGCACCTTCTAATGTCATTAACATATCAGTGTGTGTGTGTGTGTGTGTGTGTGCTGCACCTTCTAATGTCATTAACACATCGGTGTGTGTGTGTGTGTGTGTGTGTGTGTGTGTGTGTGTGTGTGTGTGTGTGTGTGCGTGTGCGTGTGCGTGTGTGTGTGTGTGTGTGTTAATGACATTAGAAGGTGCAGTTGTGTCCCTGTAATAACAATGTACCAACCTCTCTAAACACACAGTCAATAAAATACTACACACACTCCACACCACTTAGTCTGAACACATTGAACAACAGTGTATGTGTTTGTGTGTGTGAATGGGCAGATAAACTATCCCAGCTGTCTGTATGTCTGGTGATGGCCCTGTGGACACAGACTGTGCTTCTCTTACTCTAAAAGGAGTGTGTGTGTGTGTGTGTGTGTGTGTGTGTGTGTGTGTGTGTGTGTGTGTGTGTGTGTGTGTGTGTTGCTGTGAAATGTGATTCCATTCAGGCCTCGTCACTGCTGTCTTTTCAGTCCAGTCTTACAAAGAAACACAGACTACAACTTACTGTAATTCATGCAGCGTTTCAGTGCCTAGTCCTGTGTCCCAAAGCCCATACTAAATAGTAGGCTGCCTATAACCAGCCTGAATAGGTCTGTAACTCCATTAGGTTGTATGTGATAGTCTGCCTATAACCAGCCTGAGTAGGTCTGTAACCCCATTAGGTTGTATGTGATAGTCTGCCTATAACCAGCCTGAGTAGGTCTGTAACTCCATTAGGTGGAATGTGATAGACTGTGTGTAACCAGCCTTAATAGGCCTATAGAAGACGTAGTCCTCTTTGTCCTGGTTGGGATAGAAGACTTAGTCCTCTTTGTCCTGGTTGGGATAGAAGATTTAGTCCTCTTTGTCCTGGTTGGGATAGAATACTTAGTCCTCTTTGTCCTGGTTGGGATAGAATACTTAGTCCTCTTTGTCCTGGTTGGGATAGAAGATTTAGTCCTCTTTGTCCTGGTTGGGATAGAATACTTAGTCCTCTTTGTCCTGGTTGGGATAGAATACTTAGTCCTCTTTGTCCTGGTTGGGATAGAATACTTAGTCCTCTTTGTCCTGGTTGGGATAGGAGACTCATGCTAATACAACGAACATTACAGTTCTAATTCTTAAACCAAGTTTGTAAATATCTGTACACCAATGGTTCTTTACTTCTTGATGCACGCACAGACGGACGCACAGACGCACGCACACACACACACACACACACACACACACGCACGCACGCACGCACGCACGCACGCACGCACGCACACACACACACACACACACACACACACACACACACACACACACGCGCACACACACACACACACACAGACGCATACACACACACACAGACACACGCACACGCACACACACAGACACACACACACACACACACACACACAGACACACACACACACACACACACACAGCCCCAGAGAGTGGCCCTGAGGGGAGTAGATAAGATCATTACTGCGGGAGGGTAGTTGGTGATAGAAGTATGATCTCAGCACACTGATAACTCACTACTGTTTACACAGACAGGCCTAAACACCTGCGGGTATGGAAAAATACCAGGACCTACACTACACTGACTACACTAACTACACTAACTACACTAACTACACTAACTACACTAACTACACTAACTACACTGACTACACTAACTACACTGACTACACAGCACCCTAATGACACTACACTAACTACACTAACTACACTAACTACACTAACTACACTAACTACACTGACTACACTGACTACACAGCACCCTAATGACACTACACTAACTACACTAACTACACTAACTACACTAACTACACTGACTACACTAACTACACTGACTACACTAACTACACTAACTACACTAACTACACTAACTACACTAACTACACTGACTACACAGCACCCTAATGACACTACACTAACTACACTAACTACACTAACTACACTAACTACACTGACTACACTGACTACACTAACTACACTGACTACACTAACTACACTGACTACACTAACTACACTAACTACACTAACTACACTAACTACACTGACTTCACTAACTACACTAACTACACTAACTACACTAACTACACTGACTACACTAACTACACTAACTACACTAACTACACTGACTACACTAACTACACTAACTACACTAACTACACTAACTACACTAACTACACTGCACCCTAATGACACTACACATCACCCTAATGACACGTACACATCACCCTAATGACACTACACAGCACCCTAATGACACTACACTAACTACACAGCACCCTAATGACACTACACTAACTACACTAACTACACTGCACCCTAATGACACGTACACATCACCCTAATGACACGTACACATCACCCTAATGACACTACACAGCACCCTAATGACACTACACTAACTACACAGCACCCTAATGACACTACACTAACTACACTAACTACACTGCACCCTAATGACACGTACACATCACCCTAATGACACTACACATCACCCTAATGACACTACACAGCACCCTAATGACACTACACAGCACCCTAATGACACTACACAGCACCCTAATGACACTACACAGCACCCTAATGACACTACACAGCACCCTAATGACATGTACACATCACCCTAATGACACGTACACATCACCCTAATGACACTACACATCACCCTAATGACACGTACACATCACCCTAATGACACTACACAGCACCCTAATGACACTACACAGCACCCTAATGACACTACACATCACCCTAATGACACGTACACATCACCCCAATGTGACACTACACATCACCCTAATGTGACACGTACACATCACTCTAATGACACGTACAAATCAACCTAGTGACACTACACATAACCCTAATGACACTACACATCACCCTAGAGACACTACACATCACCCTAATGACACGTACACATCACCCTAGTGACAATACACATCACCCTAATGACACTACACATCACCCTAGTGACACTACACATCACCCTAGTGACACTACACATCACCCTAGTGACACGTACACATCACCCTAGTGACACTACACAGCACCCTAGTGACACTACACAGCACCCTAATGACATTACACATCACCCTAGTGACACATACACATCACCCTAATGACACTACACATCACCCTAATGACACTACACATCACCCTAATGACACTACACAGCACCCTAATGACACGTACACATCACCCTAATGACACTACACATCACCCTCATGACACTACACAGCACCCTAGTGACACTACACATCACCCGAATGACACTACACATCACCCTAGTGACACTACACATCACCCTAATGACACGTACACATCACCCTAGTGACACGTACACATCACCCTAGTGACACTACACATCACCCTAATGACACTACACATCACCCTAGTGACACTACACATCACCCTAGTGACACTACACATCACCCCAATGACACTACACATCACCCTAGCGACACTACACATCACCCTAGTGACACTACACATCACCCTAGTTACACTACACATCACCCTAGTGACACGTACACATCACCCTAATGACACTACACATCACCCTAGTGACACTACACATCACCCTAATGACACGTACACATCACCCTAGTGACACTACACATCACCCTAATGACACTACACATCACCCTAGTGACACTACACATCACCCTAATGACACTACACAGCACCCTAATGACACTACACATCACCCTAGTGACCCACGTCTCCCATTAGTACTAGTGCACTACTTCTGACCATGCAAAGCCAGACAAGGAATAGGGTGCATGTCCTTTACTAACTATGTGTCCCTGGTTATATCCTATGGGGTTTGAGACATGTCCTTGGTTATATCCTATGGGGTTTGAGACATGTCCTTGGTTATATCCTATGGGGTTTGAGACATGTCCTTGGTTATATCCTATGGGGTTTGAGACATGTCCTTGGTTATATCCTATGGGGTTT
Source organism: Oncorhynchus clarkii lewisi (assembly GCF_045791955.1). NCBI lineage: Eukaryota > Metazoa > Chordata > Actinopteri > Salmoniformes > Salmonidae > Oncorhynchus > Oncorhynchus clarkii. Next base: position 694,652 of record NW_027261144.1, on the reverse strand, counting down.
GAGACATGTCCTTGGTTATATCCTATGGGGTTTGAGACATGTCCTTGGTTATATCCTATGGGGTTTGAGACATGTCCTTGGTTATATCCTATGTGGTTTGAGAAGTGTCCTTGGTTATATCCTATGGGGTTTGAGACATGTCCTTGGTTATATCCTATGGGGTTTGAGACATGTCCTTGGTTATATCCTATGGGGTTTGAGACATGTCCTTGGTTATATCCTATGGGGTTTGAGACATGTCCTTGGTTATATCCTATGGGGTTTGAGACATGTCCTTGGTTATATCCTATGGGGTTTGAGACATGTCCTTTACTAACTATGTGTCCTTGGTTATATCCTATGGGGTTTGAGACATGTCCTTGGTTATATCCTATGGGGTTTGAGACATGTCCTTGGTTATATCCTATGGAGTTTGAGACATGTCCTTGGTTATATCCTATGGGGTTTGAGACATGTCCTTGGTTACATCCTATGGGGTTTGAGGCATGTCCTTGGTTATATCCTATGGGGTTTGAGACATGTCCTTGGTTATATCCTATGGGGTTTGAGACATGTCCTTGGTTATATCCTATGTGGTTTGAGAAGTGTCCTTGGTTATATCCTATGGGGTTTGAGACATGTCCTTGGTTATATCCTATGGGGTTTGAGACATGTCCTTGGTTATATCCTATGGGGTTTGAGACATGTCCTTGGTTATATCCTATGGGGTTTGAGACATGTCCTTGGTTATATCCTATGGGGTTTGAGAAGTGTCCTTGGTTATATCCTATGGGGTTTGAGACATGTCCTTGGTTATATCCTATGGGGTTTGAGACATGTCCTTGGTTATATCCTATGGGGTTTGAGACATGTCCTTGGTTATATCCTATGGGGTTTGAGAAGTGTCCTTGGTTAAATCCTATGGGGTTTGAGACATGTCCTTGGTTATATCCTATGGGGTTTGAGACATGTCCTTGGTTGTATCCTATGGGGTTTGAGACATGTCCTTGGTTATATCCTATGGGGTTTGAGACATGTCCTTGGTTGTATCCTATGGGGTTTGAGACATGTCCTTGGTTATATCCTATGAGGTTTGAGACATGTCCTTGGTTATATCCTATGGGGTTTGAGACATGTCCTTGGTTATATCCTATGGAGTTTGAGACATGTCCTTGGTTATATCCTATGGGGTTTGAGACATGTCCTTTACTAACTATGTGTCCTTGGTTGTATCCTATGGGGTTTGAGACATGTCCTTGGTTATATCCTATGGGGTTTGAGACATGTCCTTGGTTATATCCTATGGGGTTTGAGAAGTGTCCTTGGTTGTATCCTAAGGGGTTTGAGACATGTCCTTGGTTATATCCTATGGGGTTTGAGACATGTTCTTGGTTATATCCTATGGGGTTTGAGACATGTCCTTGGTTATATCCTATGGGGTTTGAGACATGTCCTTGGTTATATCCTATGGGGTTTGAGGCATGTCCTTGGTTATATCCTATGGGGTTTGAGACATGGCCTTGGTTATATCCTATGGGGTTTGAGACATGTCCTTGGTTATATCCTATGGAGTTTGAGACATGTCCTTGGTTATATCCTATGGAGTTTGAGACATGTCCTTGGTTATATCCTATGGGGTTTGAGACATGTCCTTGGTTATATCCTATGGGGTTTGAGACATGTCCTTGGTTATATCCTATGGGGTTTGAGGCATGTCCTTGGTTATATCCTATGGGGTTTGAGAAGTGTCCTTGGTTATATCCTATGGGGTTTGAGAAGTGTCCTTGGTTATATCCTATGGGGTTTGAGACATGTCCTTGGTTATATCCTATGGGGTTTGAGAAGTGTCCTTGGTTATATCCTATGGGGTTTGAGACATGTCCTTGGTTATTCCCTATGGAGTTTGAGACATGTCCTTGGTTATATCCTATGGGGTTTGAGACATGTCCTTGGTTATATCCTATGGGGTTTGAGACATGTCCTTGGTTATATCCTATGGGGTTTGAGGCATGTCCTTGGTTATATCCTATGGGGTTTGAGAAGTGTCCTTGGTTATATCCTATGGGGTTTGAGACATGTCCTTGGTTATTTCCTATGGGGTTTGAGAAGTGTCCTTGTTTATATCCTATGGGGTTTGAGACATGTCCTTGGTTATATCCTATGGGGTTTGAGACATGTCCTTGGTTATATCCTATGGGGTTTGAGAAGTGTCCTTGGTTGTATCCTACGGGGTTTGAGACATGTCCTTGGTTATATCCTATGGGGTTTGAGAAGTGTCCTTGGTTATATCCTATGGGGTTTGAGACATGTCCTTGGTTATATCCTATGGGGTTTGAGACATGTCCTTGGTTATATCCTATGGGGTTTGAGACATGTCCTTTACTAACTATGTGTCCTTGGTTATATCCTATGGGGTTTGAGACATGTCCTTGGTTATATCCTATGGGGTTTGAGACATGTCCTTGGTTATATCCTATGGAGTTTGAGACATGTCCTTGGTTATATCCTATGGGGTTTGAGACATGTCCTTGGTTACATCCTATGGGGTTTGAGGCATGTCCTTGGTTATATCCTATGGGGTTTGAGACATGTCCTTGGTTATATCCTATGGGGTTTGAGACATGTCCTTGGTTATATCCTATGGGGTTTGAGACATGTCCTTGGTTATATCCTATGGGGTTTGAGACATGTCCTTGGTTATATCCTATGGGGTTTGAGACATGTCCTTGGTTATATCCTATGGGGTTTGAGAAGTGTCCTTGGTTATATCCTATGGGGTTTGAGACATGTCCTTGGTTATATCCTATGGGGTTTGAGACATGTCCTTGGTTATATCCTACGGGGTTTGAGACATGTCCTTGGTTATATCCTATGGGGTTTGAGACATGTCCTTGGTTATATCCTATGGGGTTTGAGAAGTGTCCTTGGTTGTATCTTACGGGGTTTGAGACATGTCCTTGGTTATATCCTATGGGGTTTGAGAAGTGTCCTTGGATATATCCTATGGGGTTTGAGAAGTGTCCTTGGTTATATCCTATGGGGTTTGAGACATGTCCTTGGTTATATCCTATGGGGTTTGAGACATGTCCTTGGTTATATCCTATGGGGTTTGAGACATGTCCTTGGTTATATCCTATGGGGTTTGAGACATGTCCTTGGTTATATCCTATGGGGTTTGCTCCCCTCCTCAGGGAACCAACACTCGACCTCTCTGACGTCAAACCACAGACCTGTATCCCTTCTCTCTTTTCGTTCAGAAACACTTCAGCCTTCTTTCTCTGACCGACTCTCGTTATCCCAACTCAATTCGAAAGGCTTTATTGGCATGGGAAACATATGTTTACGATGTCAAAGGTAAATTCAATAGACAATAAACAAAAGGGAAATAAACAAAGGAAAATAAACAATCATTAAATATTTACACTGAAAAATGTTTGACAAGAATATAGACATTTAAAATGGTATTTTATTGGCTACGTACAGTGTTGTAACAATGTGTAAATAGTTGGAAGTATGAAAGGGAAATAGATATGGGTTGCGTTTACAATGTTGTTTCTGATCCACCGGTTGCCATTTTCTCATGGCAACGAGCCTCACATCTTGCTGTTGTGATGGCGGTATTACGCCTAACAGATAGGGGAGTTTATCAAAATTAGGTTTGTTTTCAAATTCTTTGTGGGTCTGTGTAATCTGAGGGAACTATGTGTCTCTAATTTGGTAGGAGGTTAGGAAGTGCAGCTCAGTTTCCAACTCATTTTGTGGGCAGTGGGCACATAGCCTGTCTTCTCTTCGGAGCCAGGTCTGCCTGTGGCAGCCTCTCTCAATAGCAAGGCTATGCTCACTGAGTCTGTACATAGTCAAAGCTTTCCTTAAGTTTGGTTCAGTCACAGTGGTCAGGTATTCTGCCGCTGTGTACTCTCTGTCTAGGGCCAAATAACAATTCCAATTTGCTCTGTTTTTTTGCTCGATTCTTTCCAGTCTGTCAAATATGTATCTTTTTATTTTCTCACGATTTGGTTGTGTTTATGTCCTGGGGCTCTGTGGGGTCTGTTTGTGTTTGTGAACAGAGCCCCAGGACCAGCTGGCTGAGGGGACTTTTCTCCAGGTTCATCTTACTGTAGTGAGAGTGCTTTGTGGTGGAATGTGTGGGCATGGCTTCCTTCTAGGTGGTTGTAGAATTGAACAGCTCTTCTCTAGATGTTGATAACTAGCGGCTATAGTCCTAATTCTGCATTGTTTGGGGTTTTGTGTTGTACACATAGTTTCAATTGGTTGTTTGTCCCTTTTTGTGAATTCTTGGTTGGTGAGCTGACCCCTGACCCCAGACCTCACAACCATAGAGGGCACTAACAGATTGAAGTATTTTTAGCCAGACCCTCATTGAGACGTTGAGTTTAATGTTCCTTTTTATGGCATAAAAGGCCCTTCTTGCCTTGTCTCTTAGATCGTTCACTGCCTTGTGTTTGTTACCTGTGTTGTTCCTGTTTAGGCCGAGGTATGTATAGTTTTTTGTGTGCTCTAGGGCAACGGTGTCTAGATGGAATTTGTATTTGTGGTCCTGGCAACCGGACCTTTGTTGGAACACCCTTATTTTTTGTCTTACTGAGATTTACTGTCAGGGCCCAGGTCCGACAGAATCTGTGCAGAAGATCTAGGTGCTGCTGTAGGCCCTCCTTGGTTGGGGACAGATCTAGGTGCTGATGAAGGTCCTCCTTGGTTGGGGACAGATCTAGGTGCTGCTGTAGGTCCTCCTTGGTTGGGGACAGATCTAGGTGCAGCTGTAGGTCCTCCTTGGTTGGGGACAGATCTAGGTGCTGCTGTAGGTCCTCCTTGGTTGGGGACAGATCTAGGTGCTGCTGTAGGTCCTCCTTGTTTGGGGACAGATCTAGGTGCTGCTGTAGGTCCTCCTTGGTTGGGGACAGATCTAGGTGCTGCTGTAGGTCCACCTTGGTTGGGGACAGATCTAGGTGCTGCTGTAGGTCCTCCTTGGTTGGGGACAGATCTAGGTGCTGCTGTAGGTCCCGCTTGGTTGGGGACAGATCTAGGTGCTGCTGTAGGTCCTCCTTGGTTGGGGACAGATCTAGGTGCTGCTGTAGGTCCTCCTTGGTTGGGGACAGATCTAGGTGCTGCTGTAGGTATACCTTATTTGGGGACAGATCTAGGTGCTGCTATAGGCCCTCCTTGTTTGGGGACAGATCTAGGTGCTGCTGTAGGTCCTCCTTGGTTGGGGACAGATCTAGGTGCTGCTGTAGGTCCTCCTTGGTTGGGGACAGATCTAGGTGCTGCTGTAGGTCCTCCTTGGTTGGGGACAGATCTAGGTGCTGCTGTAGGTCCTCCTTGGTTGGGGACAGATGCACCGGATCATTTGCAAACATTAGACATTTGTTTTCCAAGTCCAGTTGGGTGCTGCAGACTGTTCTAGTGCCCTTGTCAATTCATTTACATATATGTTGAAGAGGGTAGGGCTCAAGCTGCATCCCTGTCTCACCCCACTGCCCTGTATAGCCAGGTCCACCTCTACAAGGCAGCAGTGCCCACCTTTGGGTCCTGCCTTGTAGAGGTGGACCTGGTCATTAAGGCTGTCCAAGTCCAGGATGGGCTCTGCTGCCTTGTAGAGGAGGACCTGGTCATAAAGGCTGTCCAAGTCCAGGATGGGCTCTGCTGCCTTGTAGAGGTGGACCTGGTCATTAAGGCTGTCCAAGTCCAGGATGGGCTCTGCTGCCTTGTATAGGAGGACCTGGTCATAGAGGATGTTCAAGTCCAGGGTGGGCTCTGTTGCCTTGTAGAGGAGGACCTGGTTATAAAGGCTGTCCAAGTTCAGGGGGAGTGTTAGTCCAGCTAGATGTTTGATTTTGAGGTACAGTCACGGGAAATGCTTATGTTTACTCGCTGTGTGGTAGCAGGGTGGAAGTCTTTCTGTGGTAGCAGGGTGGAAGTCTTTCTGTGGTAGCAGGGTGGAAGTCTTTCTGTGGTAACAGGGTGGAAGTCTTTCTGTGGTAGCAGGGTGGAAGTCTTTCTGTGGTAGCAGGGTGGAAGTCTTTCTGTGGTACCAGGGTGGAGATAACCCGCTTGTGAATTTGGGGAAAGTGGAAGAAGCTTTTTCAATCGCTCTCTTGAATGCTGTGGCCACCCTTTCCTGCTGTGTTCTCAGGTCGTTTGTGCCTGTGTGTATTATTATGTGGCTAGGAGAACCTAGTTGGTCCTCAGACAGAAGCTCTAGGGCGCTGGGTGTATTATCATGTGGCTGGGTGACCCTAGTTGGTCCTCAGACAGAAGGTCTAGGGCGCTGGGTGTATTATCATGTGGCTGGGTGAACCTAGTTGGTCCTCAGACAGAAGGTCTAGGGCGTGCTGGGTGACCCTAGTTGGTCCTCAGACAGAAGGTCTAGGGTGCTGGGTGTATTATCATGTGGCTGGGTGAACCTAGTTGGTCCTCAGACAGAAGGTCTAGGGCGTGCTGGGTGACCCTAGTTGGTCCTCAGACAGAAGGTCTAGGGCGCGCTGGGTGACCCTAGTTGGTCCTCAGACAGAAGGTCTAGGGCGCGCTGGGTGAACCTAGTTGGTCCTCAGACAGAAGGTCTAGGGCGCGCTGGGTGAACCTAGTTGGTCCTCAGACAGAAGGTCTAGGGCGTGCTGGGTGTATTATTATGTGGCTGGGTGAACCTAGTTGGTCCTCAGACAGAAGGTCTAGGGCGCGCTGGGTGAACCTAGTTGGTCCTCAGACAGAAGGTCTAGGGCGCGCTGGGTGAACCTAGTTGGTCCTCAGACAGAAGGTCTAGGGCGTGCTGGGTGTATTATTATGTTGCTGGGTGAACCTAGTTGGTCCTCAGACAGAAGGTCTAGGGTGCGCTGGGTGTTTGGACACCAGAGTTTAGACAGTCTGTGTTGGGAAAAAGTGTATTTTTTTGTATATACTTCCTGTTTGAGCCCATAAGGAGTACAATCTTTGTTTTGTGTGTGTCCTCAGTGGGAGTGCGTGGGTTGTCAGGAGGGCTATCAGGAGGCTGACAGGGGGGGTGCTAGGAGGGGTGTGGTCCCATGAGCTTGGGGTTCTTCATGTATATGTTCTGCTGTGGTGTCAAGACTTTGGTCAGGATCTGAGGTGGGTTGTTCTCTGTCACACGTCATCTTTCTCACCTTCTCCTCTAGTGCTCTCACCTTCTCCTCTAGTGCTCTCACCTTCTCCTCTAGTGCTCTCACCTTCTCCTCTAGTGCTCTCACCTTCTCCTCTAGTGCTCTTACCTTCTCCTCTAGTACTCTCACCTTCTCCTCTAGTGCTCTCACCTTCTCCTCTAGTGCTCTCGCCTTCTCCTCTAGTGCTCTCATCTTCTCCTCTAGTGCTCTCACCTTCTCCTCTAGTGCTCTCATCTTCTCCTCTAGTGCTCTTACCTTCTCCTCTAGTACTCTCACCTTCTCCTCTAGTGCTCTCACCTTCTCCTCTAGTGCTCTCGCCTTCTCCTCTAGTGCTCTCATCTTCTCCTCTAGTGCTCTCACCTTCTCCTCTAGTGCTCTCATCTTCTCCTCTAGTGCTCTCACCTTCTCCTCTAGTGCTCTCGCCTTCTCCTCTAGTGCTCTCATCTTCTCCTCTAGTGCTCTCACCTTCTCCTCTAGTGCTCTCATCTTCTCCTCTAGTGCTCTCACCTTCTCCTCTAGTGCTCTCACCTTCTCCTCTAGTGCTCTCATCTACTCCTCTAGTGCTCTCATCTACTCCTCTAGTGCTCTCACCTTCTCCTCTAGTGCTCTCATCTACTCCTCTAGTGCTCTCATCTTCTCCTCTAGTGTTCCCATTTTATCCTCTAGTGCTCTCACCTTCTCCTCTAGTGCTCTCACCTTCTTCTCTAGTGCTCTCATCTACTCCTGCCGCTGGGCCGCCTCCTTCCTCTCCTGCTCTTTCTCCTGTTGAAGTTGTCTCACCACAGTCCAGAGTGCAGACATGTCTCTCTCCCCCTCCAGCTCTCCCGGTCTCGTAGCGGGGTGTTGTTGTGCTGGACCATTTTTTTGGTGCTGACCGTTCCAGCTCTGCCTGCCTTACCTCCAGCTGGGTGAATTTATCCATCATTTCAGTAAGGGAATAATACTCTGTGCTGGGAGGTTGACTCTATGCTTGGGGTTGCTCATCTGTGGGGTTGTTTAATTAAGGATGAGGTCTAGTCTGACTCGCTCGGAGTGGAGGAGTCTTCACCAAGAGTGATCTTCTCCTCTTTGATTCTATGAAAGTCTGTTGAAACTGTTTGGGTTTGCCTGTACCAATACTGTTCCAGACTTGTACAGGTTAACATTGGCTGACTCAGATTCTTCGTTGTCTAGTATCCTTCATTTCTACCCATCGCTAACACTAACTCTTGACATGGGGAAGTGTGCTCTTATAGCACTAACTAGGGAATGTCTGGAAGATTAAGTTGCTTATGTTCCCATTTTTTTAACAGTCAACAAAAAGTGTCGCTGGGTTGTCTCTTTCAGAGGGATCTTCTTGACCCTGAACACCAAGTCACTCAGCTCTGTCATAGCCTCACATGGTCTCTCCTATCGTTGCTATGAGGATGACACAAATACTCTTCTCCTTCTCACCTTCTGACACCCCGGGTAGCGACAAGAATCTCTGCATGCCTGGCAGACATCTCAGCTTGGATGTCGGCCCACCACCTCAAGCTCAACCTTGACAAGACAGAGCTGCTATTCCTTCCTGTGAAAGGCCTGCCCTCTCCAAGACCTCTACAAGACAACTCCATAGTGTTCCCCTCCCAGAGTGCATAGGACCTTGGCAGGACACTAAACAACACCCTGCTGTTTTCTGCAAACATCAAAGCAGTGACTCTCTCCTGCAGGGTCAAGCTCTACCACATCCGTACAGTGCAACCCTTCCTCACACAGGAAGTAGCACAGGTCCTAATCCAGGAGCTTGTCATCTCCCGTCTGGACTACTGCAACTCTCTGTTGCCTGGGCTCCCCGCTTTTGGCATCAAACCCCTCCAACTGCTCCAGAATGCTGCAGTGTTATCCAACTTCTCCAGAATGCTGCAGTGTTATCCAACTTCTCCAGAATGCTGCAGTGTTATCCAACTTCTCCAGAATGCTGCAGTGTTATCCAACTTCTCCAGAATGCTGCAGTGTTATCCAACTTCTCCAGAATCCTGGTGTTCAAACCTTCCTAAGTTCTCTCATGTCACCCCGCTCCTCATCACACTATGCTGTCGTCCTGTCGAAGCTCACATCGTCTTCAAGACCCTGGTGCTTGTCAACAGGGGAAGCAAGGGGAACCGCCCCTCCTTACCTTCAGGCTCAAACTGTACATTCCAACCCCAGCAATCCATTACGCCACCTCTGGTCTCTTGGCCCTCCCACCCCCAGGGGAGGGCAGCTCCCGCTCAGCTCAGTCAAAGCTCTTCTCTGTCCTGGCACCCCATTGGTGAAACATGCTTCCCCCTGAAGTCAGGACAGCGGAGACCCTGCCCATCTTCCAAAACATATTTTGAAGAGTATCTTAAAGAATTCTGACAACGCCTAAAATCTATTTACCTATCGGCTTGACCTTCTCCTTGTCTATATCTTTCTAACTTTTACCTATCGGCGTGACCTTCTCCTTGTCTCTGTCATCTCTCTGTCCTGTCTCTCTTCTGTCTCTGTCTCTCTCCCTGTCCTGTCTCTGTTCTCTCTCTCTGTCCTCTCTCTGTCCTCTCTCTGTCCTCTCTCTCTGTCTCTCTCTCTGTCTCTCTCTCCCCTCCATTTATTTGGTGAGATGAATCCTGTGTTGTGTTGGGGTCTGCTGTAACCTAACCTCTCTGGACTCTGACTCTCACCCTGCTCCCTCAATCACCCCTTTGTGCCTGTTGGCCTAAACCCCCCACTACGGAGAGAGGGAGGGGATGCAGGAAGGGAGTGTGATGTGTGTGTGTGTGTGTGTGTGTGTGTGTGTGTGTATGTGTGTGTGTGTGTGTGTGTGTGTGTGTGTGTGTGTGTTGGACACAGGAAGGGACGCTGCTGTAACACAAAGGCAAAGGTCGAAACGGGAGAGGGAGAGAGGTTTAACCACAGATCGCTTTGTGTTCAAACAGAGAGAGAGGCAAAACAGAAAGGGAGAATGAGAGAGGAGCGATAAAGAGAGAGACCGAGACAGAGAGCAAGAAGAGAAAACGAGAGAGAGAGAAAGAAGGAGAAAGAACGATTAAAGAAACTGTCACACTTCACAGGATCAAACTTTTTTGGGGGGGGACTTTAAATTTTCCTCTTCTCAGCGTTTCACACTGAGAATAACTCAGTTTGGCAAATGTAGATTCCACATTTTAGATGTTGATGGACTTTTGAGTTTTATCTCTTTTGTTATAGGGCAATTCCATGGGAAACGCCTTGACTCAGATTTCTCACTTTAAAATGTATGCCGAACAAAAAAAAAAACATTGATTTTAAAGTTTAACAAACCATACAACTCTATGAACAAGGACGACTGTGAACAATCGACTGTGACAGAAAAATGTCACAAAATGTCACAAAAACACAGTGGGTAAAATCTCCCTCAGTTTATTTATCCACATTTTCCCAAAACACTCAGTTAAATACGACGTCTGCAGAAAGACTGGGCTGTCAGCTATGACAGGACACCTTGACTACGAACAAATATATTTTGTTTGTGGCGCAGTGGTCTAAGGCCCTGTATCTCAGTGCAAGAGGCATCACTACAATCCCTGGTTCGAATCCAGGCTGTATCACATTCGGCCATGATTGGAAGTCCCCTAGGGCGGTGGACAATTGACCCAGCGTTGTCCAGGTTTGGCCCGGGGTAGGCCTTCATTGTAAATAAGAATTTGTTCTTAACTGACTTGCCTAGTTAAATAAAGGTTAAATAAAGGTTATATTAAAATTCAGAATCCAGAATTCCGGTAACAGAATGACATCACGGGTCCCTGATCTGTACTACACAGAAATACATAATGATGGATGTGAATATCATTCTCTTCATGGGGATGTATCCTGAATAGGTTCACTGAGGTAGAAATATGAAGAATCCTTCTTCTGCATGTTTGGGTGTTATTCTACACACAGGCTACTATTGTGATGAGCTCCGCCCCCAAAACAAGACCACATCTGGTTGGTGACAATGTTTCTTGAGCTTACAGAAGGCAAAGACTTTCTCCTAAACTAAATGTAAGTGTTGATATTAGTTGTCAGGGGTCTTTACTTCCACATTACTGTGCTTCTAAGACCACTTTTCTGTTTGACCAGAAATCAGAGACTTTTTTGTTTTGTTGCATAGAAAATCGTTGGAATTTTTTTAAATATATCCCTTAATTTCTTGAAAACATAGACTCTTAGCTTTCATTCGACACCCAGTTTGACATGCTCCTGCGAACTTCACATGTTGGTGCTCACGGGTCCTTTTACATGGAAACACCCTATGTAGGAGCTGTGTGTTAAATTATCACATTTGGTTCAGACAGAGAGATACAAAAGAGTGGGGCTTTTGTAAAGTCTTCCTCTCTGGTGCTTTCATCAACCCTAACTGCTCTGCTTTTCAAGACTGTCCATGTTGTATTAGCAGTCAATATCAGGTGTCTGTCTGTCTGTCTGTCTGTCTGTCTGTCTGTCTGTCTGCCTGCGTGCGTGCCTGCCTGCCTGCGTGCGTGCGTGCGTGCGTGTGTGTGTGTGTGTGTGTCTGTGTGTGTGTGTGCGCGTGTGTGTGTATCTGTCTGTGCGTGCGTGTGTGTGTGTATCTGTCTGTGCGTGTGTGTGTGTGTGTGTGTGTGTGTGTGTGTGTGTGTGTGTGTGTGTGTGTGTGTGTGTGTGTGTATCTGTCTGTGCGTGTGCCTCCAGACAGAACCGTTGTTAGTGCCTGTTTGATCTCTCTGAGGCCTGATGCCGCCACCCTGTAAAGACAGCCTTCATCACTACTGGAGGTTAAAGGGACATTTCACCCTGTAAAGACAGCCCTCATCACTACTGGTTAAAGGGACATTTCACCCTGTAAAGACAGCTCTCATCACTACTGGTTAAAGGGACATTTCACCCTGTAAAGACAGCCCTCATCACTACTGGTTAAAGGGACATTTCACCCTGTAAAGACAGCCCTCATCACTACTGGTTAAAGGGACATTTCACCCTGTAAAGACAGCCCTCATCACTACTGGTTAAAGGGACATTTCACCCTGTAAAGACAGCCCTCATCACTACTGGTTAAAGGGACATTTCACCCTGTAAAGACAGCCCTCATCACTACTGCCAGGTTAAAGAGACATTTCACCCTGTAAAGACAGCCCTCATCACTACTGGTTAAAGGGACATTTCACCCTGTAAAGACAGCCCTCATCACTACTGGTTAAAGGGACATTTCACCCTGTAAAGATAGCCCTCATCACTACTGGTTAAAGGGACATTTCACCCTGTAAAGACAGCCCTCATCACTACTGGTTAAAGGGACATTTCACCCTGTAAAGACAGCCCTCATCACTACTGGTTAAAGGGACATTTCACCCTGTAAAGACAGCCCTCATCACTACTGCCAGGTTAAAGAGACATTTCACCCTGTAAAGACAGCCCTCATCACTACTGCCAGGTTAAAGAGACATTTCACCCTGTAAAGACAGCCCTCACCACTACTGCCAGGTTAAAGAGACATTTCACCCTGTAAAGACAGCCCTCATCACTACTGGTTAAAGGGACATTTCACCCTGTAAAGACAGCCCTCATCACTACTGGTTAAAGGGACATTTCACCCTGTAAAGATAGCCCTCATCACTACTGGTTAAAGGGACATTTCACCCTGTAAAGACAGCCCTCATCACTACTGGTTAAAGGGACATTTCACCCTGTAAAGACAGCCCTCATCACTACTGCTAGGTTAAAGGGACATTTCACCCTGTAAAGACAGCCCTCATCACTACTGGTTAAAGGGACATTTCACCCTGTAAAGACAGCCCTCATCACTACTGGTTAAAGGGACATTTCACCCTGTAAAGATAGCCCTCATCACTACTGGTTAAAGAGACATTTCACCCTGTAAAGACAGCCCTCATCACTACTGGTTAAAGGGGCATTTCACCCTGTAAAGACAGCCCTCATCACTACTGGTTAAAGGGACATTTCACCCTGTAAAGACAGCCCTCATCACTACTGCCAGGTTAAAGAGACATTTCACCCTGTAAAGACAGCCCTCATCACTACTGGTTAAAGGGACATTTCACCCTGTAAAGACAGCCCTCATCACTACTGCCAGGCTAAAGAGACATTTCACCCTGTAAAGACAGCCCTCATCACTACTGCCAGGTTAAAGAGACATTTCACCCTGTAAAGACAGCCCTCATCACTACTGGTTAAAGGGACATTTCACCCTGTAAAGACAGCCCTCATCACTACTGGTTAAAGGGACATTTCACCCTGTAAAGACAGCCCTCATCACTACTGGTTAAAGGGACATTTCACCCTGTAAAGACAGCCCTCATCACTACTGGTTAAAGGGACATTTCACCCTGTAAAGACAGCCCTCATCACTACTGGTTAAAGGGGCATTTCACCCTGTAAATACAGCCTTCATCACTACTGGTTAAAGGGACATTTCACCCTGTAAAGACAGCCCTCATCACTACTGGTTAAAGGGTCATTTCACCCTGTAAAGACAGCCCTCATCACTACTGGTTAAAGAGACATTTCACCCTGTAAAGACAGCCCTCATCACTACTGGTTAAAGAGACATTTCACCCTGTAAAGACAGCCCTCATCACTACTGGTTAAGGGGACATTTCACCCTGTAAAGACAGCCCTCATCACTACTGGTTAAAGGGACATTTCACCCTGTAAAGACAGCCCTCATCACTACTGCCAGGTTAAAGAGACATTTCACCCTGTAAAGACAGCCCTCATCACTACTGGTTAAAGGGACATTTCACCCTGTAAAGACAGCCCTCATCACTACTGCCAGGTTAAAGAGACATTTCACCCTGTAAAGACAGCCCTCATCACTACTGGTTAAAGGGACATTTCACCCTGTAAAGACAGCCCTCATCACTACTGCCAGGCTAAAGAGACATTTCACCCTGTAAAGACAGCCCTCATCACTACTGCCAGGTTAAAGAGACATTTCACCCTGTAAAGACAGCCCTCATCACTACTGGTTAAAGGGACATTTCACCCTGTAAAGACAGCCCTCATCACTACTGCCAGGTTAAAGAGACATTTCACCCTGTAAAGACAGCCCTCATCACTACTGGTTAAAGGGACATTTCACCCTGTAAAGACAGCCCTCATCACTACTGGTTAAAGGGACATTTCACCCTGTAAAGACAGCCCTCATCACTACTGGTTAAAGGGACATTTCACCCTGTAAAGACAGCCCTCATCACTACTGGAGGTTAAAGGGTCATTTCACCCTGTAAAGACAGCCCTCATCACTACTGGTTAAAGAGACATTTCACCCTGTAACGATAGCCCTCATCACTACTGGTTAAAGGAACATTTCACCCTGTAAAGGTAGCCCTCATCACTACTGGTTAAAGAGACATTTCACCCTGTAACGATAGCCCTCATCACTACTGGTTAAATGAACATTTCACCCTGTAAAGACAGCCCTCATCACTACTGGTTAAAGGGACATTTCACCCTGTAAAGACAGCCCTCATCACTACTGCCAGGCTAAAGAGACATTTCACCCTGTAAAGACAGCCCTCATCACTACTGCCAGGTTAAAGAGACATTTCACCCTGTAAAGACAGCCCTCATCACTACTGGTTAAAGGGACATTTCACCCTGTAAAGACAGCCCTCATCACTACTGCCAGGCTAAAGAGACATTTCACCCTGTAAAGACAGCCCTCATCACTACTGCCAGGTTAAAGAGACATTTCACCCTGTAAAGACAGCCCTCATCACTACTGGTTAAAGGGACATTTCACCCTGTAAAGACAGCCCTCATCACTACTGCCAGGTTAAAGAGACATTTCACCCTGTAAAGACAGCCCTCATCACTACTGGTTAAAGGGACATTTCACCCTGTAAAGACAGCCCTCATCACTACTGGTTAAAGGGACATTTCACCCTGTAAAGACAGCCCTCATCACTACTGGTTAAAGGGACATTTCACCCTGTAAAGACAGCCCTCATCACTACTGGAGGTTAAAGGGTCATTTCACCCTGTAAAGACAGCCCTCATCACTACTGGTTAAAGAGACATTTCACCCTGTAACGATAGCCCTCATCACTACTGGTTAAAGGAACATTTCACCCTGTAAAGGTAGCCCTCATCACTACTGGTTAAAGAGACATTTCACCCTGTAACGATAGCCCTCATCACTACTGGTTAAAGGAACATTTCACCCTGTAAAGACAGCCCTCATCACTACTGGTTAAAGGGACATTTCACCCTGTAAAGACAGCCCTCATCACTACTGCCAGGCTAAAGAGACATTTCACCCTGTAAAGACAGCCCTCATCACTACTGCCAGGTTAAAGAGACATTTCACCCTGTAAAGACAGCCCTCATCACTACTGGTTAAAGGGACATTTCACCCTGTAAAGACAGCCCTCATCACTACTGGTTAAAGGGACATTTCACCCTGTAAAGACAGCCCTCATCACTACTGGTTAAAGGGACATTTCACCCTGTAAAGACAGCCCTCATCACTACTGGTTAAAGGGACATTTCACCCTGTAAAGACAGCCCTCATCACTACTGGTTAAAGGGACATTTCACCCTGTAAAGACAGCCCTCATCACTACTGGAGGTTAAAGGGTCATTTCACCCTGTAAAGACAGTCCTCATCACTACTGGTTAAAGAGACATTTCACCCTGTAACGATAGCCCTCATCACTACTGGTTAAAGGAACACTTCACCCTGTAAAGGTAGCCCTCATCACTACTGGTTAAAGAGACATTTCACCCTGTAACGATAGCCCTCATCACTACTGGTTAAAGGAACATTTCACCCTGTAAAGATAGCCCTCATCACTACTGGTTAAAGAGACATTTCACCCTGTAAAGACAGCCCTCATCACTACTACCAGGTTAAAGGGACATTTCACCCTGTAAAGACAGCCCTCATCACTACTGGTTAAAGGGACATTTCACCCTGTAAAGACAGCTCTCATCACTACTGGTTAAAGGGACATTTCACCCTGTAAATACAGCCCTCATCACTACTGGTTAAAGGGACATTTCACCCTGGTGGAAATCTGAGTTTGTTTTCATGCTGTCCAAGGCATTTCTAGGTCAGTCAGATGTTTTTCAAACATAATTGGGCATCGTACACCGGACAAAACACCCGATGATGACATTCGGTGTATCTACGGACTGGTAAATAAAAAAATAAAAAAATAGATGACATTTACTAAATTTGTCTGCCAGTATGCATTCAAAAAATATATTTATATCAGTTGTAGGGGGCTCTCTAGCATCGAACAGATGTTAGACATTCAGATACTGTACAGTAATATGTCAATACATAATGAGTTTCAGTAGATAAATTAAACTTAGCTAGCTAGCCAGGTAGCTTGTATGAAAAATAACTAACTTAGCTAGCTAGCCAGGTAGCTTGTATGAAACATAACTAACTTAGCTAGCTAGCCAGGTAGCTTGTATGAAACATAACTAACTTAGCTAGCTAGCCAGGTAGCTTGTATGAAACATAACTAACTTAGCTAACTAGCCAGGTAGCTTGAATGAAACACAACTAACTTAGCTAGCTACCCAGGTAGCTTGTATGAAACATAACTAACTTAGCTAGCTAGCCAGGTAGCTTGTATGAAAAATAACTAACTTAGCTAGCTAGCCAGGTAGCTTGTAATGAAACATAACTAACTTAGCTAGCTAGCCAGGTAGCTTGTATGAAACATAACTAACTTAGCTAGCTAGCCAGGTAGCTTGTATGAAACATAACTAACTTAGCTAGCTAGCCAGGTAGCTTGTATGAAACATAACTAACTTAGCTAGCTAGCCAGGTAGCTTGAATGAAACATAACTAACTTAGCTAGCTAGCCAGGTAGCTTGCAGGAAAAATAACTTACTAAGCACCATATTTGTCCTCTGCCCTCTTCGTGCATCGGCTATAGCTGAGCTTCTCGCTAAATCCAACTCTACGTTTTGAATCCTCTTCGCTATATTCCAGTTGAAATACGGGGTTGAATTTCACCGTGTAGCTCGTTAAGAGAACATCACAAACAACTCCATGGTCTAAGTCATGTTGATGAGAGGAATCACTTGAAGCCATTGAGTCTGGTCAGTTCTTTCAGTTATGCCCACCAGAGGGTTTTGGTGTGGTGTCTGCCTCCCTTTCAGAAAAGCCCAGATCAGGAAGCCCCTGCAGCACACCGAGTTGTAGTCTTTCAGGGAATAAAATGTCTTTATCACCTTGTACATTTTAGCAACGGATTCCCGCCGATTGGATCATCAATGAAAGACATCCCATGGATCCTTAAAACATGGACGACAATATCTAAATGCATTCAGTATAACATAGAGCCTTCACAAAACAACCCCTCCAGCCTCCCCTCTCAATACTCGCTCCTTTGCACCCCAGTATCTCTACTTGCACATTCATCTTCTGCACATCTATCACTTCCAGTGTTTAATTGCAAAATTGTAGTTATTTCACCACTACGGCCTATTTATTGCCTTACCTCCCTAATCTTACTTAATTTGCACACACTGTATATAGACTTTTCTATTGTGTTATTGATTGAATGTTTGTTTTACTCCATGTGTAACTCTGTGTTGTTGTGTGTGTCGAGTTTCTGTGCTTTATCTTGGCCAGGTTGCAGTTGTAAATGAGAACTTGTTCTCAACTAGTCTACCTGGTTAAATTAAGGTGAAATAAAGTAAAGTAACTTAAATAAGAACAGTTAGTAAGTGTATTCATTTTGTTAAAGCTCAACTATTCAACTGTTATGAACTAACTCACTTATTAACCCTCCCTCCCTCTTTCCCCCTCACCCCCTTCCTCTTCCTCCTCTACCCCTCCCTCTCTCCACGCCCCACCTCCCTTACCTCTGCCCATATCTCCTTCTCTCTCCTCTACAGCTTTAAAAAGATCCTTCGACGTCGACGATGTGGACGAGCTTCCTCCCTTCTCCCCCTCCTCCCCCGTTCCCTCCCCCCTCTCCTCCACCTCCCTCCTCAACAAGACCAACGAGGGTCGAGGGTTCCCCACCTCCAACCACGGCTCCCCTGCCTTCCGCTCCCGGATCAGCCTTGGTACCAACCCCAGCCCTGCCCAGAGCCCTGTATTCAAGTCCCGCATGGTCTCCAGTCTCTCCTTCAACAGAGCCATGAACAGACCCGCCATCCACAACAATGGAGGGAGCTCCGGAGGCATCACCAGGGCCTCTTCCTTCCAGAACAAGTTCAACCCTAAGGGTTTCTCCTCCTCTCTCTCTGGCCCAGGCAGTGATAATGATAGTCTCCATAGCTCCTCTTCTAGTCTGGAGTATTCCATCCAGGGAGGCGGAGGAGAAGGAGGAGGAGGAGGGGTACCGCCAGGCAAGCCAGGGTCTCTATCCTACTCCACTAGCCCACAGATGGAGCAGCGTCCTGGGCAGAAGCGTGGCGTGTTCTCTTCCCATGGCAGTGTGTTTCAGCCTATGGGGCTGGGAGCTCCAGAGCCCATGGGGGTCAGCCACGGATCCATGCCCAGTCTGGACCTCCAGATCGGGGAAGGAGGAGGCGGGGTGATGGGGGTGCGGGGGGCTGGAGGTGGAGGGGTGAGGTATGGCAGTGCCAATGTGGGTTTGAATGGCGGATCCCAGCGGCATTATAACACCAGTCCCTTGGGGAAGGAAGGATGCTACTCTCCCAATCAGAACCACAACAGCTACCAGGCCCAGCCCAAACCCAAAGAGACCCAGCGTCTCAACAAGTTCCCCCTGGATCTAGACAGTCTGGTGGGGGTGAAGACGCCCCAGCCCAGCCCTCATCCTCCCCCCTCGTCTGACCCCCCTAAACCTCCACCCAGAGCACACTATCCCAGCAGCCTCTCTGTCTCAGCTAGCCCATCCCTCAGCAGTCTGGACAGCTCCGGTGGTGACCTCACTCCTCTTCCCGCCGCCAAACACCACGTCTCCTACAACAACATCAACCCCTCCCTCCCCCGCTCTCCCCCACCTACCTCCCCCCCGGGGGCCAAGCCTGTCCCTAAGGTGAGCCAGTCCCCTGTCCCCCTGTCCCCCGCCCAGACCCCCCAGCTCAACCTGCTCTCCCCCAGACCTCAGGTAGGACACCTGGCCCCCTCCACACCCCTGCCACTGGAGCACACCCAGCCACAGGAAATGATGTCAGAGAGAGAAAGCGTGGGTTCCATCCTGCAGAGGATCGCTTCCTTCTCCCGTCCCGACGCCATGACGACCACCAGGGTTCCAAGCGCCGCCAGTGTTCTGAGCGGGGTTGCCCTTAGCAACGGGGTGAAGAAGGAGAGCCCACCACCGATGATGATGATGCATCAGGAGCGTGTTTCATCACCTCTATCTGTGACGGTCCAGAGACAGGGGCTAAAGAGAGTGCAAGGTAAGCATTTTAAATTTACATGGTTACTGGTCCAATGCTCTTAACCGCCAGGTTACCTGCCGACACATAGGTCATTAACTAACGATTTCATAGGAATGTTCCCATGGTGTGCAAGGAATGTTTCCAAGAGACCATTCCCTAAATGTCAAACAGAACTTACCCAGAACTTAAGATACTAAATGTTCCAGACACATTTCAAGAATATTCATGTTTTCTGTGGTTTAGGAAAATATTCCATCAACGTCCCACCAAACATACACAGAACATGGTCGCCATTAAAGCAGACTGGAATACTCTCCTTAAAGCAGACTGGAACACATCTCCATTATGATGTATATCTCCTTAAAGCAGACTGGAACACATCTCCATTATGATGTATAGCTCCTTAAAGCAGACTGGAACACATCTCCATTATGGTTATATCTCCTTAAAGCAGACTGGAACACATCTCCATTATGATGTATATCTCCTTAAAGCAGACTGGAACACATCTCCATTATGATGTATATCTCCTTAAAGCAGACTGGAACACATCTCCATTATGATGTATATCTCTTTAAAGCAGACTGGAACACATCTCCATTATGATGTATATCTCCTTAAAGCAGACTGGAATATTCATTTCAGGACTGTATTGTAGATTGAATGATAATTCTCATCTGAGGACTGTATTGTAGATTGAATGGTAATTCTCATCTGAGGACTGTATTGTAGATTGGATGGTAATTCTCATCTGAGGACTGTATTGTAGATTGAATGATAATTCTCATCTGAGGACTGTATTGTAGATTAGATGGTAATTCTCATCTGAGGACTGTATTGTAGATTGGATGGTAATTCTCATCTGAGGACTGTATTGTAGATTGGATGGTAATTCTCATCTGAGGACTGTATTGTAGATTGGATGGTAATTCTCATCTGAGGACTGTATTGTAGATTGGATGGTAATTCTCATTTGAGGACTGTATTGTAGATTGGATGGTAATTCTCATCTGAGGACTGTATTGTAGATTGGATGGTAATTCTCATCTGAGGACTGTATTGTAGATTGGATGGTAATTCTCATTTCAGAACTGTATTGTAGATTGGATGGTAATTCTCATTTCAGAACTGTATTGTAGATTGGATGGTAATTCTCATTTCAGAACTGTATTGTAGATTGGATGGTAATTCTCATTTCAGAACTGTATTGTAGATTGGATGGTAATTCTCATTTCAGAACTGTATTGTAGATTGGATGGTAATTCTCATTTCAGAACTGTATTGTAGGTGATATAGAGACACATGGCATTTTAATGTCATTCATAGGACATTTGCACAGCCTTTTAATCATACAAACACAACCATATTTTTACACTTCATATGTTGACAATCTGCACATGATTTCATTGATAGGACAATTGAACCTTTAGTTATACACAAACAACCGTAACCAAGACTGGACCGGTCTAGTGTTGTGGGAACATATCTATGTGTCCACCAGACTGTTCCCACAACCTAATGAAACATTCTGGGAACCCTTAAATAACCAATTACATGTGTTTAAGGATCGTTGTTGCAACATCAGACAAATGTTTAATTGAAACATTCTGTAATCAACAGAACCGTTTTTTTCTGGGCAGTTTTTGTGGTACGAGAACATTCTGGGAACTTTCACAGAACCAATTTTGGTATGCTGGATAGTCACTTTACCCTGTCTTCATGTACATATCTACCTCAAATACCTTATTATTATCTATCCTGATGTCTAGTCACTTTACCCTGCCTTCATGTACATAGCTACCTCAAATACCTTATTATTATCTATCCTGATGCCTAGTCACTTTACCCTGCATTCATCTACATATCTACCTCAAATACCACGTACCTCTACACATTGGTCTGGTACTGGTACTTCCTGTTTATAGCTCCAAATTGATCTGGTACTGGTACTCCCTGTATATAGCTCCACATTGATCTGGTACTGTTACTTCCTGTATATAGCTCCACATTGATCTGGTACTGGTACTTCCTGTTTATAGCTCCACATTGATCTGGTACTGGTACTTCCTGTTTATAGCTCCACATTGATCGGAGCAAATTTGAGGCCATTTGGGAGGCAGCCTATATATACAGTGCACTCGTAAAGTATTCAGAAAAGTATTCAGTATTCATTTTTCCACATTTCGTTACGTTATTCTAAAATTGATTACATTGTTTTTTTTCCCCAGGTCTTGTTGTGTTGTACTCGTGTCATGCTATAATTACCAGGTCTTGTTGTGTTGTACTATAAGGACCAGGTCTTGTTGTGTCATACTATGAGGACCAGGTCTTGTTGTGTTGTACTCGTGTCATACTATGAGGTCAAGGTCTTGTTGTGTTGTACTCAAGTCATACTATGAGGTCAAGGTCTTGTTGTTTTGTACTCGTGTCATACTATGAGGACCAGGTCTTGTTGTGTTGTACTCGTGTCATACTATGAGGTCCTGGTCTTGTTGTGTTGTACTCGTGTCATACTATGAGGTCCTGGTCTTGTTGTGTTGTACTCGTGTCATACTGTGAGGACCAGGTCTTGTTGTGTTGTACTATGAGGACCAGGTCTTGTTGTGTTGTACTATGAGGTCCAGGTCTTGTTGTGTTGTACTCGTGTCATACTATAAGGACCAGGTCTTGTTGTGTTGTACTATAAGGACCAGGTCTTGTTGTGTTGTACTATAAGGACCAGGTCTTGTTGTGTTGTACTATAAGGTCCAGGTCTTGTTGTGTCATACTATGAGGACCAGGTCTTGTTGTGTTGTACTTGTGTCATACTATGAGGACCAGGTCTTGTTGTGTTGTACTATAAGGACCAGGTCTTGTTGTGTTGTACTCGTGTCATACTATAAGGACCAGGTCTTGTTGTGTTGTACTCGTGTCATACTATAAGGACCAGGTCTTGTTGTGTTGTACTCGTGTCATACTATAAGGACCAGGTCTTGTTGTGTTGTACTCGTGTCATACTATGAGGTCCAGGTCTTGTTGTGTTGTACTCGTGTCATACTATGAGTATTAGGTCTTGTTGTGTTGTACTCGTGTCATACTATAAGGACCAGGTCTTGTTGTGTTGTACTCGTGTCATACTATAAGGACCAGGTCTTGTTGTGTTGTACTCGTGTCATACTATAAGGACCAGGTCTTGTAGTGTTGTACTCGTGTCATACTATAAGGACCAGGTCTTGTTGTGTTGAACTCGTGTCATACTATGAGGTCCAGGTCTTGTTGTGTTGTACTCGTGTCATACTATGAGTATTAGGTCTTGTTGTGTTGTACTCGTGTCATACTATAAGGACCAGGTCTTGTTGTGTTGTACTCGTGTCATACTATAAGGACCAGGTCTTGTTGTGTTGTACTCGTGTCATACTATGAGGACCAGGTCTTGTTGTGTTGTACTCGTGTCATACTATAAGGACCAGGTCTTGTTGTGTTGAACTCGTGTCATACTATGAGGTCCAGGTCTTGTTGTGTTGTACTCGTGTCATACTATGAGGACCAGGTCTTGTTGTGTTGTACTCGTGTCATACTATAAGGACCAGGTCTTGTTGTGTTGTACTCGTGTCATACTATAAGGACCAGGTCTTGTTGTGTTGTACTCGTGTCATACTATAAGGACCAGATCTTGTTGTGTTGTACTCGTGTCATACTATAAGGACCAGGTCTTGTTGTGTTGTACTATAAGGACCAGGTCTTGTTGTGTTGTACTATAAGGACCAGGTCTTGTTGTGTTGTACTATAAGGACCAGGTCTTGTTGTGTTGTACTATAAGGACCAGGTCTTGTTGTGTTGTACTATAAGGACCAGGTCTTGTTGTGTTGTACTATAAGGACCAGGTCTTGTTGTGTTGTACTATGAGGACCAGGTCTTGTTGTGTTGTACTATAAGGACCAGGTGTTGTTGTGTTGTACTCGTGTCATACTATGAGGACCAGGTCTTGTTGTGTTGTACTATAAGGACCAGGTCTTGTTGTGTTGTACTATAAGGACCAGGTCTTGTTGTGTTGTACTATAAGGACCAGGTCTTGTTGTGTTGTACTATAAGGGCCAGGTCTTGTTGTGTTGTACTATAAGGACCAGGTCTTGTTTTGTTGTACTATAAGGACCAGGTCTTGTTGTGTCATACTATGAGGTCCAGGTCTTGTTGTGTTGTACTCGTGTCATACTATAAGGACCAGGTCTTGTAGTGTTGTACTCGTGTCATACTATAAGGACCAGGTCTTGTTGTGTTGAACTTGTGTCATACTATGAGGTCCAGGTCTTGTTGTGTTGTACTCGTGTCATACTATGAGTATTAGGTCTTGTTGTGTTGTACTCGTGTCATACTATAAGGACCAGGTCTTGTTGTGTTGTACTCGTGTCATACTATAAGGACCAGGTCTTGTTGTGTTGTACTCGTGTCATACTATGAGGACCAGGTCTTGTTGTGTTGTACTCGTGTCATACTATAAGGACCAGGTCTTGTTGTGTTGAACTCGTGTCATACTATGAGGTCCAGGTCTTGTTGTGTTGTACTCGTGTCATACTATGAGGACCAGGTCTTGTTGTGTTGTACTCGTGTCATACTATAAGGACCAGGTCTTGTTGTGTTGTACTCGTGTCATACTATAAGGACCAGGTCTTGTTGTGTTGTACTCGTGTCATACTATAAGGACCAGATCTTGTTGTGTTGTACTCGTGTCATACTATAAGGACCAGGTCTTGTTGTGTTGTACTATAAGGACCAGGTCTTGTTGTGTTGTACTATAAGGACCAGGTCTTGTTGTGTTGTACTATAAGGACCAGGTCTTGTTGTGTTGTACTATAAGGACCAGGTCTTGTTGTGTTGTACTATAAGGACCAGGTCTTGTTGTGTTGTACTATAAGGACCAGGTCTTGTTGTGTTGTACTATGAGGACCAGGTCTTGTTGTGTTGTACTATAAGGACCAGGTGTTGTTGTGTTGTACTCGTGTCATACTATGAGGACCAGGTCTTGTTGTGTTGTACTATAAGGACCAGGTCTTGTTGTGTTGTACTATAAGGACCAGGTCTTGTTGTGTTGTACTATAAGGACCAGGTCTTGTTGTGTTGTACTATAAGGGCCAGGTCTTGTTGTGTTGTACTATAAGGACCAGGTCTTGTTTTGTTGTACTATAAGGACCAGGTCTTGTTGTGTCATACTATGAGGTCCAGGTCTTGTTGTGTTGTACTCG
>NW_027261144.1:662500-665000 GCF_045791955.1 Oncorhynchus clarkii lewisi | reverse complement strand
ACTGTATCATCACCATGTTCTACCCCTAGTGGTCCTGTCTCTGTACTGTGTCATCCCCATGTTCTACCACTAGTGGTCCTGTCTCTGTACTGTATCATCACCATGTTCTTCCCCTAGTGGTCCTGTCTCTGTAATGTATCATCACCATGTTCTACCCCTAGTGGTCCTGTCTCTGTACTGTGTCATCCCCATGTTCTACCACTAGTGGTCCTGTCTCTGTACTGTATCATCACCATGTTCTACCCCTAGTGGTCCTGTCTCTGTACTGTATCATCACCATGTTCTACCCCTAGTGGTCCTGTCTCTGTACTGTATCATCACCATGTTCTACCCCTAGTGGTCCTGTCTCTGTACTGTATCATCTACCCCTAGTGGTCCTGTCTCTATACTGTGTCATCCCCATGTTCTACCCCTAGTGGTCCTGTCTCTGTACTGTATCATCACCATGTTCTACCCCTAGTGGTCCTGTCTCTGTACTGTGTCATCCCCATGTTCTACCCCTAGTGGTCCTGTCTCTGTACTGTATCATCACCATGTTCTAGTGGTCCTGTCTCTGTACTGTATCATCACCATGTTCTACCCCTAGTGGTCCTGTCTCTGTACTGTATCATCACCATGTTCTACCCCTAGTGGTCCTGTCTCTGTACTGTATCATCACCATGTTCTACCCCTAGTGGTCCTGTCTCTGTACTGTATCATCACCATGTTCTACCCCTAGTGGTCCTGTCTCTGTACTGTATCATCACCATGTCCTGTCTACCATCACCATGTTCTAGTGGTCCTGTCTCTGTACTGTATCATCACCATGTTCTACCCCTAGTGGTCCTGTCTCTGTACTGTACATCATCCCATGTTCTACCCCTAGTGGTCCTGTCTCTGTACTGTATCATCACCATGGTCCTGTCTCTGTACTGTATCATCACCATGTTCTACCCCTAGTGGTCCTGTCTCTGTACTGTATCATCACCATGTTCTACCCCTAGTGGTCCTGTCTCTGTACTGTATCATCACCATGTTCTACCCCTAGTGGTCCTGTCTCTGTACTGTATCATCACCATGTTCTTCCCCTAGTGGTCCTGTCTCTATACTGTATCATCACCATGTTCTACCCCTAGTGGTCCTGTCTCTGTACTGTATCATCACCATGTTCTACCCCTAGTGGTCCTGTCTCTGTACTGTATCATCACCATGTTCTACCACTAGTGGTCCTGTCTCTGTACTGTATCATCACCATGTTCTACCCCTAGTGGTCCTGTCTCTGTACTGTATCATCACCATGTTCTACCCCTAGTGGTCCTGTCTCTATACTGTATCATCACCATGTTCTACCCCTAGTGGTCCTGTCTCTGTACTGTATCATCACCATGTTCTACCCCTAGTGGTCCTGTCTCTGTACTGTATCATCATTATGTTCTACCCCTAGTGGTCCTGTCTCTGTACTGCATCATCTACCCCTAGTGGTCCTGTCTCTGTACTGTATCATCACCATGTTCTACCACTAGTGGTCCTGTCTCTGTACTGTATCATCACCATGTTCTACCCCTAGTGGTCCTGTCTCTGTACTGTATCATCACCATGTTCTACCCCTAGTGGTCCTGTCTCTATACTGTATCATCACCATGTTCTACCCCTAGTGGTCCTGTCTCTGTACTGCATCATCTACCCCTAGTGGTCCTGTCTCTGTACTGTATCATCACCATGTTCTACCACTAGTGGTCCTGTCTCTGTACTGTATCATCACCATGTTCTACCCCTAGTGGTCCTGTCTCTGTACTGTGTCATCCCCATGTTCTACCCCTAGTGGTCCTGTCTCTGTACTGTATCATCACCATGTTCTACCCCTAGTGGTCCTGTCTCTATACTGTATCATCACCATGTTCTACCCCTAGTGGTCCTGTCTCTGTACTGTATCATCACCATGTTCTACCCCTAGTGGTCCTGTCTCTGTACTGTATCATCACCATGTTCTACCCCTAGTGGTCCTGTCTCTGTACTGTATCATCACCATGTTCTACCCCTAGTGGTCCTGTCTCTGTACTGTATCATCACCATGTTCTACCCCTAGTGGTCCTGTCTCTGTACTGTATCATCACCATGTTCTACCCCTAGTGGTCCTGTCTCTGTACTGTATCATCACCATGTTCTACCCCTAGTGGTCCTGTCTCTGTACTGTATCATCACCATGTTCTTCCCCTAGTGGTCCTGTCTCTGTACTGTATCATCTACCCCTAGTGGTCCTGTCTCTATACTGTATCATCCCCATGTTCTACTCCTAGTGGTCCTGTCTCTGTACTGTATCATCACCATGTTCTACCCCTAGTGGTCCTGTCTCTGTACTGTATCATCACCATGTTCTACCCCTAGTGGTCCTGTCTCTGTACTGTATCATCACCATGTTCTACCCCTAGTGGTCCTGTCTCTGTACTGTATCATCACCATGTTCTACCCCTAGTGGTCCTGTCTCTGTACTGTATCATCACCATGTTCTACCCCTAGTGGT
>NW_027261144.1:637500-650000 GCF_045791955.1 Oncorhynchus clarkii lewisi | reverse complement strand
TATCTCCTCCACCACACAGCCATTCTGTTTACCCTAGCCTATCTCCTCCACCACACAGCCATTCTGTTTACCCTAGCCTAACTCCTCCACCACACAGCCATTCTGTTTACCCTAGCCTATCTCCTCCACCTCACAGCCATTCTGTTTACCCTAGCCTACCTCCTCCACCTCACAGCCATTCTGTTTACCCTAGCCTATCTCCTCCACCTCACAGCCATTCTGTTTACCCTAGCCTACCTCCTCCACCACACAGCCATTCTGTTTACCCTAGCCTATCTCCTCCACCACACAGCCATTCTGTTTACCCTAGCCTATCTCCTCCACCACACAGTCATTCTGTTTACCCTAGCCTATCTCCTCCACCACACAGTCATTCTGTTTACCCTAGCCTAACTCCTCCACCACACAGCCATTCTGTTTACCCTAGCCTATCTCCTCCACCACACAGCCATTCTGTTTACCCTAGCCTAACTCCTCCACCACACAGCCATTCTGTTTACCCTAGCCTAACTCCTCCACCACACAGCTATTCTGTTTACCCTAGCCTATCTCCTCCACCACACAGCCATTCTGTTTACCCTAGCCTATCTCCTCCACCACACAGCCATTCTGTTTACCCTAGCCTAACTCCTCCACCACACAGCCATTCTGTTTACCCTAGCCTATCTCCTCTACCACACCACACAGCCATTCTGTTTACCCTATCCTATCTCCTCCACCACACAGTCATTCTGTTTACCCTAGCCTAACTCCTCCACCACACCACACAGCCATTATGTTTACCCTAGCCTATCTCCTCCACCACACAGCCATTCTGTTTACCCTAGCCTATCTCCTCCACCACACAGCCATTCTGTTTACCCTAGCCTAACTCCTCCACTACACAGCCATTCTGTTTACCCTAGCCTATCTCCTCCACCACACAGTCATTCTGTTTACCCTAGCCTATCTCCTCTACCACACCACACAGCCATTCTGTTTACCCTAGCCTATCTCCTCCACCACACAGTCATTCTGTTTACCCTAGCCTAACTCCTCTACCACACCACACAGCCATTCTGTTTACCCTAGCCTATCTCCTCCACCACACAGCCATTCTGTTTACCCTAGCCTATCTCCTCCACCACACAGTCATTCTGTTTACCCTAGCCTATCTCCTCCACCGCACAGTCATTCTGTTTACCCTAGCCTATCTCCTCCACCACACAGCCATTCTGTTTACCCTAGCCTATCTCCTCCACCACACAGCCATTCTGTTTACCCTAGCCTAACTCCTCCACTACACAGCCATTCTGTTTACCCTAGCCTATCTCCTCCAAGAGAGAGAGAGAGAGAGAGAGAGAGAGAGAGAGAGACAGACAGAGAGAGAAAGAGAGAGAGAGAGAGAGCGAGAGAGAGAGAGAGAGAGAGACAGAGAGAGACAGAGAGAGAAAGAGAGAGAGAGAGAGAGAGAGAGAGAGAGTTAGAGAGAGAGAGTCCTTGGGGCAACACAGAGCTGAATGTAACGACACATCAGTAATTGATACGTCTGACCACACAGCACCAAACAGCTTGACCTGGGAACCTGTAAACAGATAGATATTACATATTAGAACAGATAGATATTACATATTAGAACAGATAGACTTAATATATGAACAGATAGATATTATATATTAGAACAGATAGATATTATATATTAGAACAGATAGATATTACATATTAGAACAGATAGATATTACAGATAGATATTAGAACAGATAGATATTATATATTAGAACAGATATATATTATATATTAGAACAGATAGATATTATATATTAGAACAGATAGATATTATATATTAGAACAGATAGATATTACATATTAGAACAGATAGATATTACAGATAGATATTAGAACAGATATATATTATATATTAGAACAGATAGATATTATATATTAGAACAGATAGATATTATATATTAGAACAGATAGATATTATATATTAGAACAGATAGATATTACATATTAGAACAACGATATTATATATTAGAACAGACAGATATTACCTATATCAGATTATTACCTATTACCTATACAGATTGATATGAAATATGCTATTTCAGCCACACCCGTTGCTGACAGGTGTATAAAATCAGGCACACCGATAATGCAATCTCCATAGACAAACATTGGCAGGAGAATGGCCCGTACTGAAGAGCTCAGTGACTTTCAACGTGGCACCGTCATACGATGCCACCTTGACAACAAGTCAGTTGGTCAAACTACTGCCCTGCTAGAGCTGCTCTGGTCAACTGTAAGTGCTG
The DNA here is from genome assembly GCF_045791955.1 of Oncorhynchus clarkii lewisi. Classification (NCBI taxonomy): domain Eukaryota; kingdom Metazoa; phylum Chordata; class Actinopteri; order Salmoniformes; family Salmonidae; genus Oncorhynchus; species Oncorhynchus clarkii. The sequence continues at coordinate 647,712 of NW_027261144.1, read as the reverse complement.
TTATTGTGAAGTGGAAACCAATAGGAGCAACAACGGCTCAGCCGCGACGTGGTAGGCCACACAAATCAAATCAAAGCTCAACGAATACTAGGAGCAACAACGGCTCAGCCGCAAAGTGGTAGGCCACACGAGCTCACAGAGCGGGACCGCCGAGTGCTGAAGGGTCGTAGGTCGTAAAAATCATCTGTCCTCGGTTGCAACACATCACTACAGAGTTTCACACTGGCTCTGGAAGCAACATCAGCACAATAGCTGTTCGTCGCGGAGCTTCATGAAATGGGTTTCTATGGCCGAGCAGCCGCACACAAGCCTAAGATCACCATGCGCAATGCCAAGCGTCGACTGGAAGTGGTGTAACGGCTGTGGAAACGGGTTCTCTGGAGTGATGAGTCGCGCTTCACCATCTGGTATTCTGACGGATCAAATCTGGGTTTGATAGATACCAGGAGAACTGGCCGACTGCGAGCCAGGCCTAATCACCCTACATCAGTCCCCGACCTCACTAATGCTCTTTTGGCTGAATGGAAACAAGCCCCTGCAGCAATGTTCCAACATCTAGTGGAAACACTTCCCAGAAGAGTGGAGGCTGTTATAGCAGCAATGTTCCAGCATCTAGTGGAAAGCCTTCCCAGAGGATTGGAGACTGTTATAGCAGCAATGTTCCTACATCTAGTGGAAAGCCTTCCCAGAGGAGTGGAGGCTGTTATAGCAGCAATGTTCCAACATCTAGTGGAAAGCCTTCCCAGAGGAGTGGAGGCTGTTATAGCAGCAATGTTCCTACATCTAGTGGAAAGCCTTCCCAGAAGAGTGGAGGCTGTTATAGCAGCAATGTTCCAGCATCTAGTGGAAAGCCTTCCCAGAAGAGTGGAGGCTGTTATTGCAGGGGGGACCAACTCGTGATTTTGGATTGAGATGTTTTTGACGACCAGGTGTCCACATACTTATGGTCATGTAGTGTATGAGTGTGCAACAGTACGTAACAGACTATTTAACTAGACTGACAGATGTTGTTGTAGAAAGAGAAGAAACTAGAGGCTGAAACAGTCATAGTTTACTTCTGGCTGACAGATGTTGTTGTAGAACGAGAACAGACTAGAGGCTGAAACAGTCATAGTTTACCGGCTGACAGAGGGAAATAGCTTGTTTGTCTCAGGTCTCTCATTTAACAAAAAAAGAGCTTGTTTGGAAGCATGGGAATCTTTTTAAAGAGTTCTTCATCCTAGCAGAACAGTGTCAGAACTACACTCACTTAGAGACATGGACCAGAACTAGAGGTATAACACTTAGAGACATGGACCAGAACTAGAGGTATAACACTTAGAGACATGGACCAGAACTAGAGGTATAACACTTAGAGACATGGACCAGAACTAGAGGTATAACACTTAGAGACATGGACCAGAACTAGAGGTATAACACTTAGAGACATGGACCAGAACTAGAGGTATAACACTTAGAGACATGGACCAGAACTAGAGGTATTATACTATTAGACGTGGACCAGAACTAGAGGTATTACACTATTAGACATGGACCAGAACTAGAGGTATTACACTATTAGACATGGACCAGAACTAGAGGTATTACACTTAGAGACATGGACCAGAACTAGAGGTATTACACTTAGAGACATGGACCAGAACTAGAGGTATTACACTATTAGACATGGACCAGAACTAGAGGTATAACACTATTAGACATGGACCAGGGGAGGGAGGGAGGGAGGGAGGGAGGGAGGGAGGGAGGAAGGGAGGGAGGGGGGAGGGAGGGAGGGAGGAGGGAGGGAGGGAGGGAGGGAGGGAGGGAGGGAGGGAGGGAGGGAGGGAGGGAGGGAGGGAGGGAGGGGGTAGGGAGGGAGGGAGGGAGGGAGGGAGGGAGGGAGAGTGGGAGGGAGGGAGGGAGGGAGGGAGGCAGAGGGAGGGGGGAGGGAGGGAGGGAGGCAGAGTGGGAGGGAGGGAGGGAGGGGATCTCTGGAGAGAGAGACAAAGAGTGACGGATAGAGAGAGAGATGCCCAGCGTTGTCCAGGTTTGGCCGGGTTACTCCGTCACTGTAAAGAATTTGTTCTTAACTGACTTGTGTGTGTGTTTGGGTGTGGGTGTGTGTGTGTGTGGGGGTGTGTTTGTGTTTGGGTGTGTGTGTGTCCATCCTCAGTGTGTCAACATCACTGATAACACAGCCATTCTGTTTACCCTAGCCTAACTCCTCCACCACACCACACAGCCATCCTGTTTACCCTAGCCTATCTCCTCCACCACACAGCCATCCTGTTTACCCTAGCCTTACTCCTCCACCACACAGCCATTCTGTTTACCCTAGCCTATCTCCTCCACCACACAGCCATTCTGTTTACCCTAGCCTATCTCCTCCACCACACAGCCATTCTGTTTACCCTAGCCTATCTCCTCCACCACACAGCCATTCTGTTTACCCTAGCCTATCTCCTCCACCACACAGCCATTCTGTTTACCCTAGCCTATCTCCTCCACCACACAGCCATTCTGTTTACCCTAGCCTAACTCCTCCACCACACAGCCATTCTGTTTACCCTAGCCTATCTCCTCCACCTCACAGCCATTCTGTTTACCCTAGCCTACCTCCTCCACCTCACAGCCATTCTGTTTACCCTAGCCTATCTCCTCCACCTCACAGCCATTCTGTTTACCCTAGCCTACCTCCTCCACCACACAGCCATTCTGTTTACCCTAGCCTATCTCCTCCACCACACAGCCATTCTGTTTACCCTAGCCTATCTCCTCCACCACACAGTCATTCTGTTTACCCTAGCCTATCTCCTCCACCACACAGTCATTCTGTTTACCCTAGCCTAACTCCTCCACCACACAGCCATTCTGTTTACCCTAGCCTATCTCCTCCACCACACAGCCATTCTGTTTACCCTAGCCTAACTCCTCCACCACACAGCCATTCTGTTTACCCTAGCCTAACTCCTCCACCACACAGCTATTCTGTTTACCCTAGCCTATCTCCTCCACCACACAGCCATTCTGTTTACCCTAGCCTATCTCCTCCACCACACAGCCATTCTGTTTACCCTAGCCTAACTCCTCCACCACACAGCCATTCTGTTTACCCTAGCCTATCTCCTCTACCACACCACACAGCCATTCTGTTTACCCTATCCTATCTCCTCCACCACACAGTCATTCTGTTTACCCTAACTCCTCCACCACACCACACAGCCATTATGTTTACCCTAGCCTATCTCCTCCACCACACAGTCATTCTGTTTACCCTAGCCTATCTCCTCCACCACACAGTCATTCTGTTTACCCTAGCCTAACTCCTCCACCACACAGCCATTCTGTTTACCCTAGCCTATCTCCTCCACCACACAGCCATTCTGTTTACCCTAGCCTAACTCCTCCACCACACAGCCATTCTGTTTACCCTAGCCTAACTCCTCCACCACACAGCTATTCTGTTTACCCTAGCCTATCTCCTCCACCACACAGCCATTCTGTTTACCCTAGCCTATCTCCTCCACCACACAGCCATTCTGTTTACCCTAGCCTAACTCCTCCACCACACAGCCATTCTGTTTACCCTAGCCTATCTCCTCTACCACACCACACAGCCATTCTGTTTACCCTATCCTATCTCCTCCACCACACAGTCATTCTGTTTACCCTAGCCTAACTCCTCCACCACACCACACAGCCATTATGTTTACCCTAGCCTATCTCCTCCACCACACAGCCATTCTGTTTACCCTAGCCTATCTCCTCCACCACACAGCCATTCTGTTTACCCTAGCCTAACTCCTCCACTACACAGCCATTCTGTTTACCCTAGCCTATCTCCTCCACCACACAGTCATTCTGTTTACCCTAGCCTATCTCCTCTACCACACCACACAGCCATTCTGTTTACCCTAGCCTATCTCCTCCACCACACAGTCATTCTGTTTACCCTAGCCTAACTCCTCTACCACACCACACAGCCATTCTGTTTACCCTAGCCTATCTCCTCCACACACAGCCATTCTGTTTACCCTAGCCTATCTCCTCCACCACACAGTCATTCTGTTTACCCTAGCCTATCTCCTCCACCGCACAGTCATTCTGTTTACCCTAGCCTATCTCCTCCACCACACAGCCATTCTGTTTACCCTAGCCTATCTCCTCCACCACACAGCCATTCTGTTTACCCTAGCCTAACTCCTCCACTACACAGCCATTCTGTTTACCCTAGCCTATCTCCTCCACCACACAGTCATTCTGTTTACCCTAGCCTATCTCCTCTACCACACCACACAGCCATTCTGTTTACCCTAGCCTATCTCCTCCACCACACAGTCATTCTGTTTACCCTAGCCTAACTCCTCTACCACACCACACAGTCATTCTGTTTACCCTAGCCTATCTCCTCCACCGCACAGTCATTCTGTTTACCCTAGCCTAACTCCTCCACCACACAGCCATTCTGTTTACCCTAGCCTATCTCCTCCACCACACAGCCATTCTGTTTACCCTAGCCTAACTCCTCCACCACACAGCCATTCTGTTTACCCTAGCCTATCTCCTCCACCTCACAGCCATTCTGTTTACCCTAGCCTACCTCCTCCACCTCACAGCCATTCTGTTTACCCTAGCCTATCTCCTCCACCTCACAGCCATTCTGTTTACCCTAGCCTACCTCCTCCACCACACAGCCATTCTGTTTACCCTAGCCTATCTCCTCCACCACACAGCCATTCTGTTTACCCTAGCCTATCTCCTCCACCACACAGTCATTCTGTTTACCCTAGCCTATCTCCTCCACCACACAGTCATTCTGTTTACCCTAGCCTAACTCCTCCACCACACAGCCATTCTGTTTACCCTAGCCTATCTCCTCCACCACACAGCCATTCTGTTTACCCTAGCCTAACTCCTCCACCACACAGCCATTCTGTTTACCCTAGCCTAACTCCTCCACCACACAGCTATTCTGTTTACCCTAGCCTATCTCCTCCACCACACAGCCATTCTGTTTACCCTAGCCTATCTCCTCCACCACACAGCCATTCTGTTTACCCTAGCCTAACTCCTCCACCACACAGCCATTCTGTTTACCCTAGCCTATCTCCTCTACCACACCACACAGCCATTCTGTTTACCCTATCCTATCTCCTCCACCACACAGTCATTCTGTTTACCCTAACTCCTCCACCACACCACACAGCCATTATGTTTACCCTAGCCTATCTCCTCCACCACACAGTCATTCTGTTTACCCTAGCCTATCTCCTCCACCACACAGTCATTCTGTTTACCCTAGCCTAACTCCTCCACCACACAGCCATTCTGTTTACCCTAGCCTATCTCCTCCACCACACAGCCATTCTGTTTACCCTAGCCTAACTCCTCCACCACACAGCCATTCTGTTTACCCTAGCCTAACTCCTCCACCACACAGCTATTCTGTTTACCCTAGCCTATCTCCTCCACCACACAGCCATTCTGTTTACCCTAGCCTATCTCCTCCACCACACAGCCATTCTGTTTACCCTAGCCTAACTCCTCCACCACACAGCCATTCTGTTTACCCTAGCCTATCTCCTCTACCACACCACACAGCCATTCTGTTTACCCTATCCTATCTCCTCCACCACACAGTCATTCTGTTTACCCTAGCCTAACTCCTCCACCACACCACACAGCCATTATGTTTACCCTAGCCTATCTCCTCCACCACACAGCCATTCTGTTTACCCTAGCCTATCTCCTCCACCACACAGCCATTCTGTTTACCCTAGCCTAACTCCTCCACTACACAGCCATTCTGTTTACCCTAGCCTATCTCCTCCACCACACAGTCATTCTGTTTACCCTAGCCTATCTCCTCTACCACACCACACAGCCATTCTGTTTACCCTAGCCTATCTCCTCCACCACACAGTCATTCTGTTTACCCTAGCCTAACTCCTCTACCACACCACACAGCCATTCTGTTTACCCTAGCCTATCTCCTCCACACACAGCCATTCTGTTTACCCTAGCCTATCTCCTCCACCACACAGTCATTCTGTTTACCCTAGCCTATCTCCTCCACCGCACAGTCATTCTGTTTACCCTAGCCTATCTCCTCCACCACACAGCCATTCTGTTTACCCTAGCCTATCTCCTCCACCACACAGCCATTCTGTTTACCCTAGCCTAACTCCTCCACTACACAGCCATTCTGTTTACCCTAGCCTATCTCCTCCACCACACAGTCATTCTGTTTACCCTAGCCTATCTCCTCTACCACACCACACAGCCATTCTGTTTACCCTAGCCTATCTCCTCCACCACACAGTCATTCTGTTTACCCTAGCCTAACTCCTCTACCACACCACACAGCCATTCTGTTTACCCTAGCCTATCTCCTCCACCACACAGCCATTCTGTTTACCCTAGCCTATCTCCTCCACCACACAGTCATTCTGTTTACCCTAGCCTATCTCCTCCACCGCACAGTCATTCTGTTTACCCTAGCCTAACTCCTCCACCACACAGCCATTCTGTTTACCCTAGCCTATCTCCTCCACCACACAGTCATTCTGTTTACCCTAGCCTAACTCCTCCACCACACAGCCATTCTGTTTACCCTAGCCTAACTCCTCCACCACACAGCCATTCTGTTTACCCTAGCCTATCTCCTCCACCACACAGCCATTCTGTTTACCCTAGCCTATCTCCTCCACCACACAGCCATTCTGTTTACCCTAGCCTAACTCCTTCACCACACAGCCATTCTGTTTATCCTAGCCTATCTCCTCTACCACACCACACAAACATTCTGTTTACCCTAGCCTATCTCCTCCACCACACAGTCATTCTGTTTACCCTAGCCTAACTCCTCCACCACACAACACAGCCATTATGTTTACCCTAGCCTATCTCCTCCACCACACAGCCATTCTGTTTACCCTAGCCTAACTCCTCCACTACACAGCCATTCTGTTTACCCTAGCCTATCTCCTCCACCACACAGTCATTCTGTTTACCCTAGCCTATCTCCTCTACCACACCACACAGCCATTCTGTTTACCCTAGCCTATCTCCTCCACCACACAGTTATTCTGTTTACCCTAGCCTAACTCCTCCACCACACCACACAGCCATTCTGTTTACCCTAGCCTATCTCCTCCACCACACAGCCATTCTGTTTACCCTAGCCTATCTCCTCCACCACACAGCCATTCTGTTTACCCTAGCCTATCTCCTCCACCACACCACACAGCCATTCTGTTTACCCTAGCCTATCTCCTCCACCACACAGCCATTCTGTTTACCCTAGCCTATCTCCTCCACCACACCACACAGCCATTCTGTTTACCCTAGCCTATCTCCTCCACCACACAGCCATTCTGTTTACCCTAGCCTAACTCCTCCACCACACAGCCATCCTGTTTACCCTAGCCTATCTCCTCCACCACACCACACAGCCATTCTGTTTACCCTAGCCTAGCTCCTCCACCACACAGCCATTCTGTTTACCCTAGCCTACCTCCTCCACCACACAGCCATTCTGTTTACCCTAGCCTAACTCCTCCACCTCACAGCCATTCTGTTTACCCTAGCCTAACTCCTCCACCACACCACACAGCCATTCTGTTTACCCTAGCCTACCTCCTCCACCACACAGCCATTCTGTTTACCCTAGCCTATCTCCTCCACCACACCACACAGCCATTATGTTTACCCTAGCCTATCTCCTCCACCACACAGCCATTATGTTTACCCTAGCCTATCTCCTCCACCACACCACACAGCCATTCTGTTTACCCTAGCCTATCTCCTCCACCACACAGCCACTCTGTTTACCCTAGCCTATCTCCTCCACCACACCACACAGCCATTCTGTTTAGCCTAGCCTACCTCCTCAACAACACCACACAGCCATTCTGTTTAGCCTAGCCTATCTCCTCCACCACACAGCCATTCTGTTTACCCTAGCCTTACTCCTCCACCACACCACACAGCCATTCTGTTTACCCTAGCCTACCTCCTCCACCACACAGCCATTCTGTTTACCCTAGCCTTACTCCTCCACCACACCACACAGCCATTCTGTTTACCCTAGCCTACCTCCTCCACCACACAGCTATTCTGTTTACCCTAGCCTAACTCCTCCACCACACAGCCATTCTGTTTACCCTAGCCTATCTCCTCCACCACACAGCCATTCTGTTTACCCTAGCCTATCTCCTCCACCACACCACACAGCCATTCTGTTTACCCTAGCCTAGCTCCTCCACCACACAGCCATTCTGTTTACCCTAGCCTATCTCCTCCACCACACAGCCATTCTGTTTACCCTAGCCTATCTCCTCCACCACACAGCCAGGAAGAGGGTTGGACTGAAAACCTACAGGACAGTAGATCTCCAGGAAGAGGGTTGGACTGAAAACCTACAGGACGGTAGATCTCCAGGAAGAGGGTTGGACTGAAAACCTACAGGACAGTAGATCTCCAGGAAGAGGGTTGGACTGAAAACCTACAGGACGGTAGATCTCCAGGAAGAGGGTTGGACTGAAAACCTACAGGACAGTAGATCTCCAGGAAGAGGGTTGGACTGAAAACCTACAGGACAGTAGATCTCCAGGAAGAGGGTTGGACTGAAAACCTACAGGACAGTAGATCTCCAGGAAGAGGGTTGGACTGAAAACCTACAGGACAGTAGATCTCCAGGAAGAGGGTTGGACTGAAAACCTACAGGACAGTAGATCTCCAGGAAGAGGGTTGGACTGAAAACCTACAGGACAGTAGATCTCCAGGAAGAGGGTTGGACACATATAATTTGAGAACGCACTGCCTCTGCAACGCGATGCTGCAAGGCAAACACAGCGTTCCATTGGAAATTAATGAACTTCTGGTGTACCTAAACGCAATAACACTGTTGATGTGATCGAGGCATGAGAAACTGTGTGTGTGTGTGTGTCTAGTGTGTGTGTGTGTGTGTGTGTGTGTGTCTAGTGTGTGTGCGCTTGTGTCATTTAAGAGGTGTGGACATGTGTGTGTGTGTGTGTGTGTGTGTGTGTGTGTGTGTGTGTGTGTGTGTGTGTGTGTGTGTGTGTGTGTGTGTGTGTGTGTGTGTGTGTGTGTGTGTGTGTGTGTGTGCGTGTGTGTGTGTGTGTATCATAGTATCTCTCTGGGTATTGCTACACAGAGTGTGAACTCAACAACCCTGACCTCTAACCTCCGACGCCTGAACTCTGCCCTAACCAACAGGTTCAACACAGTGAGGTTTAGCCATAGACTTGGATAGACAGCTCCAGTGTCCCAGTGAGGTTTAGCCATAGACTTGGATAGACAGCTCCAGTGCCCAAGTGAGGTTTAGCCATAGACTTGGATAGACATCTCCAGTGTCCCAGTGAGGTTTAGCCATAGACTTGGATAGACAGCTCCAGTGCCCAAGTGAGGTTTAGCCATAGACTTGGATAGACATCTCCAGTGTCCCAGTGAGGTTTAGCCATAGACTTGGATAGACAGCTCCAGTGACCCAGTGATGTTTAGCCATAGACTTGGATAGACAGCTCCAGTGAACCAAAAGCCTGTTGTAGCATGAGCCCTCTATCTACCTCTATGGGTTTAGCCCCTCCACTCTCGTTTATGAAGCTGCTGTAAAACACACTATAACACGACAATGTCTATAGATAAACACAGACACACCTCTATGGCATTCATAACTGTCCACATACATCTAATTTAACAAATGACTGGCCTTTATATAGATTATTATCATAACAAATGACTGGACTTTATATAGATTATTATCATAACAAATGACTGGACTTTATATACTGTAGATTATTATCGTAACAAATGACTGGACTTTATATACTGTAGATTATTATCGTAACAAATGACTGGACTTTATATACTGTAGATTATTATCGTAACAAATGACTGGACTTTATATAGATTATTATCGTAACAAATTACTGGACTTTATATAGATTATTATCATAACAAATGACTGGACTTTATATAGATTATTATCATAACAAATGACTGGACTTTATATACTGTAGATTATTATCGTAACAAATGACTGGACTTTATATACTGTAGATTATTATCGTAACAAATGACTGGACTTTATATAGATTATTATCATAACAAATTACTGGACTTTATATAGATTATTATCGTAACAAATGACTGGACTTTATATAGATTATTATCATAACAAATTACTGGACTTTATATAGATTATTATCG
>NW_027261144.1:615000-625000 GCF_045791955.1 Oncorhynchus clarkii lewisi | reverse complement strand
TTGCTATGTGTGTAGCCATACAGCTACGTAGCTATGTGTGTAGCCATGCTGCTATATAACCATGTAGCTATGTGTGTAGCCATACAGCTATGTAGCTATGTGTGTAGCCATACAACTATGTAGCTATGAGTGTAGCCATGCTACTATATAACCATGTAGCTATGTGTGTAGCCATACAGCTATGTAGCTATGTGTGTAGCCATACAGCTATGTAGCTATGTGTGTAGCCATACTGCTATGTAGCTATGTGTGTAGCCAAACAGCTATGTAGCTATGTGTGTAGCCATACTGCTATGTAGCTATGTGTGTAGCCAGACAGCTATGTAGCCACATGCAAATGAATTACTTGAAAATCATATAATGTGATTTTCTGGATTTTTGTTGTAGATTCCGTCTCTCACAGTTGAAGTGTACCTGTGATAAAAATTACAGACCTCTACATGCTTTGTAAGTAGGGAAACCTGCAAAATCGGCAGTGTTTCAAATACTTGTTCTCCCCACTGTATGTGTGTAGCTACATAGCTGAATGACTGAAACAGAGAGTGAGAGAGATGGAGTGAGACAGAGAGAGAGAGAGAGGTGGAGTGAGAGAGAAACAGAGAGAGAGAGAGAGAGAGGTGGAGGGAGAGAAACATAGGGAGAGAAATAGAGATAGAGAGAGAGAGGCTATGTGCTCACTGCCCACAAAATGAGGTGGAAACTGAGCTGCACTTCCTAACCTCCTGCCCAATGTATGACCATATTAGAGAGACATATTTCCCTCAGATTACACAGATCCACAAAGAATTCGAAAACAAATCCAATTTTGATAAACTCCCATATCTACTTGGTGAAATTCCACAGTGTGCCATCACAGCAGCAAGATTTGTGACCTGTTGCCACGAGAAAAGGTCAACCAGTGAAGAACAAACACCATTGTAAATACAACCCATATTTATGCTAATTTATTTTCCCTTGTATACTTTAACCATTTGTACATTGTTAAAACACTGTATATATATATATATATATAATATGACATTTGTAATGTCTTTATTGTTTTGAAACTTCTGTATGTGTAATGTTTACTGTTCATTTTTATTGTTTATTTCACTTTATATATTCACTTTATATATTATCTACCTCACTTGCTTTGGCAATGTTAACACATGTTTCCCATGCCAATAAAGCCCTTGAATTGAATTGAATTGAATTGAATTGAGAGAGGTGGAGTGAGAGAGAAACAGAGAGAGAGAGAAACAGACAGAGAGAAACAGAGGGAGAGAAATAGAGATATTTTATTTTTTTTTATTTTTTTTATTTTACCTTTATTTAACCAGGCAAGTCAGTTAAGAACAAATTCTTAAGATAGAGAGAGTTGGAGTGAGAGAGAAACAGACAGAGTGAGAGAGAAACAGAGAGAGAGAGAAACAGACAGAGAGAAACTTGCTTGACTGAATTTTCTGGAGTTGTAATTATTTGTTCCTGATGTTCTTAATAACTGTAAGGTGATAAATAGCATCCCGTTCCTGGAGGCTGTTGCCGTAGTGATTACTAAAATATACTGTCCCGGTATGTGTGGAGAAATAAAACAGTTGATTTGATCACAGAGTGGTAGTCACAGACGAGAAAGAGAGAGAGATGAGAGACAGAAGGGGGGTGTTGTTGTATGGGTCCACACCGGCTACTTTCTTCAGAGAACGGCTGTGTTTTCAACTCATTGATTTTATAGGTCAATTACTTCTAGGCTTGAATCTGCAGTCGGCAGGGAGCTCTCATTCTCTCTCGATAGACACACACACACACACACACACAAACACAAACACATTTAAATACACAGACAATTCACACCAATTCACACTTGTCTGACGACCCAGCTACTGGTGTGTAAATGAGTCTTAGAAAGGAGAGCGGGATGGGGGGAGGGAGGGATGGGGGAGGGAGGGCTAGGCAGCAGAGAGGTGAAGTCCTCTGTTGGATTAGTGGAAGCTCCTTGAGCCAATCTGCATGTGAATGGCTGTGAACTGCTTTAGCCATCACGCCCGCCCTCACACTCACACAGAGAGAGAGAGAGAGACAGACAGACAGCGAGGTAGTGCAAGAGAGAGGGAGAAAGCCAGACAGAGAGACAGAGAGAGAGGTAGAGGTATTAGAGGCATCAGCTCAAATCCTCCCCATCGCCTCTCCAGCTCAGGAAAGCGAGTGAGTGGATAAACTGGGCAAAAGAAAGATAAGCAAAACAAGGCCTTTCTTCTTCTCTGCCTGGTGGGCAGGCAGCTGTATGGTTGGGGACTGGGGCCGTGGAGAGAGAGAACAGGAATCGGACTGGCTTTTGTGAATGAGAGAAGGTAGGAATCTTTTATATCCTCCCCCCCCCCCCCCCCCCCGCGGCCTCTATGGGCCGATCTCAATGCCTCTTCAAACCATGAGACCTGACTGGATCGGTCCACTTTGGGAAAAGGGGTTGGGGGGGTCTGGACCTGGCTGTTTTACAATGCATGTTTTTTTCTGAATAATGGGATTTTCTTCAAAAGTGAAATGAAAAGAATGTATTGGTTTAATTTGAACAGCTGTATGTTTTGGTCTTGAGAATTGATGTCGAGAAATATTTAGTAGGAAGGTTTCTGTTGTTAGTTGTTGACTAGTGAATGTTTTGTGGTTGTGGCCATGTGATACAGCACATGTTGCTGAATCTCACTGCTCTTTCATATGTAAAGTGTGGCACCATTTTACCAGAGCTGTGTCTCTACCCCCTCTGTCACTGTGGAGCTAACTGTTGCTCAACACTCTTTTGTGTGTGTGTGTGTGTGTGTGTGTGTGTGTGTGTGTGTGTGTGTGTGTGTGTGTGTGTTCTTATGATGAAAGACATGTGTTATCACATCATTTATGGTAATCTTTGGTTCTACTCTGAGGAACATGCGGACTACAGAGATGTGCTGATACAGTGTTGATCCACTAACCATGTAGAGCTGCGTTCAACATCTAATGAGTTCACTGTTCAGTCAGATGATGATTCCCCTGATTCATCCATATTTATTCATAGGGGACAGAGGAAGCCCTGGTTAAACTGTTTCATCCATATGTATTCATAGGGGACAGAGGAAGCCCTGGTTAAACTGTTTCATCAGTATTTATTCATAGGGGACAGAGGAAGCCCTGGTTAAACTGATTCATCAGTATTTATTCATAGGGGACAGAGGAAGCCCTGGTTAAACTGATTCATCCATATGTATTCATAGGGGACAGAGGAAGCCCTGGTTAAACTGTTTCATCAGTATTTATTCATAGGGGACAGAGGAAGCCCTGGTTAAACTGATTCATCAGTATTTATTCATAGGGGACAGAGGAAGCCCTGGTTAAACTGATTCATCAGTATTTATTCATAGGGGACAGAGGAAGCCCTGGTTAAACTGATTCATCCATATGTATTCATAGGGGACAGAGGAAGCCCTGGTTAAACTGTTTCATCAGTATTTATTCATAGGGGACAGAGGAAGCCCTGGTTAAACTGATTCATCAGTATTTATTCATAGGGGACAGAGGAAGCCCTGGTTAAACTGATTCATCCATATTTATTCATAGGGGACAGAGGAAGCCCTGGTTAAACTGATTCATCAGTATTTATTCATAGAGGAAGCCCTGGTTAAACTGATTCATCAGTATTTATTCATAGGGGACAGAGGAAGCCCTGGTTAAACTGATTCATCAGTATTTATTCATAGGGGACAGAGGAAGCCCTGGTTAAACTGATTCATCAGTATTTATTCATAGGGGACAGAGGAAGCCCTGGTTAAACTGATTCATCCATATTTATTCATAGGGGACAGAGGAAGCCCTGGTTAAACTGATTCATCAGTATGTATTCATAGGGGACAGAGGAAGCCCTGGTTAAACTGATTCATCAGTATTTATTCATAGGGGACAGAGGAAGCCCTGGTTAAACTGATTCATCAGTATTTATTCATAGGGGACAGAGGAAGCCCTGGTTAAACTGATTCATCAGTATTTATTCATAGGGGACAGAGGAAGCCCTGGTTAAACTGATTCATCAGTATTTATTCATAGGGGACAGAGGAAGCCCTGGTTAAACTGTTTCATCAGTATTTATTCATAGGGGACAGAGGAAGCCCTGGTTAAACTGATTCATCAGTATTTATTCATAGGGGACAGAGGAAGCCCTGGTTAAACTGATTCATCCATATGTATTCATAGGGGACAGAGGAAGCCCTGGTTAAACTGTTTCATCAGTATTTATTCATAGGGGACAGAGGAAGCCCTGGTTAAACTGATTCATCAGTATTTATTCATAGGGGACAGAGGAAGCCCTGGTTAAACTGATTCATCAGTATTTATTCATAGGGGACAGAGGAAGCCCTGGTTAAACTGATTCATCAGTATTTATTCATAGGGGACAGAGGAAGCCCTGGTTAAACTGTTTCATCAGTATTTATTCATAGGGGACAGAGGAAGCCCTGGTTAAACTGTTTCATCAGTATTTATTCATAGGGGACAGAGGAAGCCCTGGTTAAACTGATTCATCAGTATTTATTCATAGGGGACAGAGGAAGCCCTGGTTAAACTGATTCATCAGTATTTATTCATAGGGGACAGAGGAAGCCCTGGTTAAACTGATTCATCAGTATTTATTCATAGGGGACAGAGGAAGCCCTGGTTAAACTGATTCATCAGTATTTATTCATAGGGGACAGAGGAAGCCCTGGTTAAACTGATTCATCAGTATTTATTCATAGGGGACAGAGGAAGCCCTGGTTAAACTGAAGCAGTAGATGAAGCAGTAGATGAAGCAGTAGAGGAAGCAGTAGATGAAGCAGTAGATGAAGCAGTAGATGAAGCAGTAGAGGAAGCAGTAGAGGAAGCAGTAGAGGAAGCAGTAGAGGAAGCAGTAGAGGAGGCAGTAGAGGAAGCAGTAGAGGAAGCAGTAGATGAAGCAGTAGATGAAGCAGTAGAGGAAGCAGTAGAGGAAGCAGTAGATGAAGCAGTAGAGGAAGCAGTAGATGAAGCAGTAGATGAAGCAGTAGATGAAGCAGTAGAGGAAGCAGTAGATGAAGCAGTAGAGGAAGCAGTAGAGGAAGCAGTAGATGAAGCAGTAGAGGAGGCAGTAGATGATGCAGTAGAGGAAGCAGTAGAGGAAGCAGTAGAGGAGGCAGTAGATGAAGCAGTAGAGGAGGCAGTAGATGAAGCAGTAGAGGAGGCAGTAGAGGAAGCAGTAGAGGAAGCAGTAGATGAAGCAGTAGAGGAGGCAGTAGATGAAGCAGTAGAGGAGGCAGTAGAGGAAGCAGTAGAGGAAGCAGTAGATGAAGCAGTAGAGGAAGCAGTAGATGAAGCAGTAGAGGAGGCAGTAGATGAAGCAGTAGAGGAGGCAGTAGAGGAAGCAGTAGAGGAAGCAGTAGATGAAGCAGTAGAGGAAGCAGTAGATGAAGCAGTAGAGGAAGCAGTAGATGAAGCAGTAGAGGAGGCAGTAGATGAAGCAGTAGAGGAAGCAGTAGAGGAAGCAGTAGATGAAGCAGTAGAGGAGGCAGTAGAGGAGGCAGTAGATGAAGCAGTAGAGGAAGCAGTAGAGGAAGCAGTAGATGAAGCAGTAGAGGAAGCAGTAGAGGAAGCAGTAGAGGAAGCAGTAGATGCTGAAACTGTCGTCTCGCCAAGAGACATGTTCAGAAAGATGCCCTGTTTAAACTGGGCGGCCATCTTGTGCCAACAGTAAACACACCTACGTCTCACTACAACAGTAAACACACCCACGTCTCACTACAACAGTAAACACACCTACGTCTCACTACAACAGTAAACACACCCACGTCTCACTACGTCTCACTACAACAGTAAACACACCTACGTCTCACTACGTCTCACTACGTCTCACTACAACAGTTAAAACACCTACGTCTCACTACGTCTCACTACAACAGTAAACACACCTGCGTCTCACTACGTCTCACTACGTCTCACTACGTCTCACTACAACAGTAAACACACCTACGTCTCACTACGTCTCACTACGTCTCACTACAACAGTAAACACACCTATGTCTCACTACGTCTCACTACGTCTCACTACAACAGTAAACACACCTACGTCTCACTACGTCTCACTACAACAGTAAACACACCTATGTCTCACTACGTCTCACTACAACAGTAAACACACCTACGTCTCACTACATCTGATGTTAATGACATCCAGTTGGATGAGGATGGACCATCAACAGGAGTTTACATGTATAGAAACTATTATCTATCGTCCTCTACAGAAGCAGGAAATGTGAATTATAATTCATAGACATGTTTGTAAAGGTTTATAAAAAATGTTTAGATAAAGTTCAAATCTGACATTTCAAAGTGGAAATGACAAACTTTGACAGTTTGGACTTAAATCTGTTTGAACATCTATGGTGAGACTTGGAAATGGTTGTCTAGCAACAATCAACCACCAACTTAAATCTGTTTGAACATCTATGGTGAGACTTGGAAATGGTTGTCTAGCAACAATCAACAACCAACTTAAATCTGTTTGAACATCTATGGTAAGACTTGGAAATGGTTGTCTAGCAACAATCAACAACCAACTTAAATCTGTTTGAACATCTATGGTGAGACTTGGAAATGGTTGTCTAGCAACAATCAACAACCAACTTCAATCTGTTTGAACATCTATGGTGAGACTTGGAAATGGTTGTCTAGCAACAATCAACAACCAACTTCAATCTGTTTGAACATCTATGGTGAGACTTGGAAATGGTTGTCTAGCAACAATCAACCACCAACTTCAATCTGTTTGATAATCTTTGTTAAGACTTGAAAATGGTTGTCTAGCAACAATCAACAACCAACTTAAATCTGTTTGAACATCTATGGTGAGACTTGAAAATGGTTGTCTAGCAACAATCAACCACCAACTTCAATCTGTTTTATAATCTATGGTGAGACTTGAAAATGGTTGTCTAGCAACAATCAACCACCAACTTGTTGGTTAATACACAATCCAGGTGTGTAAAGCTCTTAGAGACTCACCCAGAAAGACTCACAGCTGTAATTCCTGCCAACGGTGATTCTAGCACGCATTGGTGTGTAAAGCTCTTAGAGACTCACCCAGAAAGACTCACAGCTGTAATTACTGCCAAAGGTGCTTCTAACACGCATTGACTCAGGGATGTGAATATTTATGTAAATTAGATATTTTTGCATTTCATTTTCGATAAATTTGGAGAGAAAAAAATCTATAAACATGTTTTGACAAGTGTCGTTATGGGGTATTGTGTGTAGATGGGTGAGCATTTATTTATTTTTCATCTATTTGGATTTCAGGGTGGAACACATGAACATGTAGTGTAAGTCAAGGGGTATGAATACTGTCTGAAGGCCCTCTGTTCATCATCTCTCCTCTTCTCTGTTCATCATCTCTCCTCTTCTCTGTTCATCATCTCTCCTCTTCTCTGTTCATCATCTCTCCTCTTCTCTGTTCATCATCTCTCCTCTTCTCTGTTCATCATCTCTCCTCTTCTCTGTTCATCATCTGTTCTCTTCTCTCCTCTGTTCATCATCTCTCCTCTCCTCTCCTCTGTTCATCCTCTCTCCTCTCCTCTCCTCTGTTCATCCTCTCTCCTCTCCTCTCCTCTGTTCATCATCTCTCCTCTCCTCTGTTCATCATCTCTCCACTCCTCTGTTCATCATCTCTCCTCTCCTCTGTTCATCATCTCTCCTCTCCTCTGTTCATCATCTCTCCTCTTCTCTGTTCATTATCTGTTCTGTTTCTCCTCTCTAAGGCCCCTTTGTGTGACCTGTTGTCTCTCCTCCAAATTGCCTGGACAAACGTTCTGTCACTCCTTCTCTCCGTCTCCTTCTCTCCCTGTCCGGCACTCTCATCACTTCTGCTGTTCTGTTTGCTTTTCTCATGCATCTCAGAGATGTGTGTGTCTACTCTCTGTTTGTCTTGGACCCCATAGTGTGTCCCTGTCTCTCTAGCTGTACAGGGCTTTACAGGGCTTTACTAGGTCCATGTCTGTATCTCTCTGGCTGTACAGGGCTTCACTAGGTTCATGTCTGTATCTCTCTGGCTGTACAGGGCTTTACTAGGTCCATGTCTGTATCTCTCTGGCTGTACAGGGCTTTACTAGGTCCATGTCTGTATCTCTCTAGCTGTACAGGGCTTTACTAGGTCCATGTCTGTATCTCTCTAGCTGTACAGGGCTGTACAGGGCTTTACTAGGTCCATGTCTGTATCTCTCTAGCTGTACAGGGCTGTACAGGGCTTTACTAGGTCCATGTCTGTATCTCTCTAGCTGTACAGGGCTGTACAGGGCTTTACTAGGTCCATGTCTGTATCTCTCTCTAACTGTACAGGGCTTTACTAGGTCCATGTCTGTATCTCTCTCTAACTGTACAGGGCTTTACTAGGTCCATGTCTGTATCTCTCTAACTGTACAGGGCTTTACTAGGTCCATGTCTGTATCTCTCTAACTGTACAGGGCTTTACTAGGTCCATGTCTATATCTCTCTAGCTGTACAGGGCTTTACTAGGTCCATGTCTGTATCTCTCTAGCTGTACAGGGCTTTACTAGGTCCATGTCTGTATCTCTCTAGCTGTACAGGGCTTTACTAGGTCCATGTCTGTATCTCTCTAGCTGTACAGGGCTGTACAGGGCTTTACTAGGTCCATGTCTGTATCTCTCTCTAACTGTACAGGGCTTTACTAGGTCCATGTCTGTATCTCTCTCTAACTGTACAGGGCTTTACTAGGTCCATGTCTGTATCTCTCTAACTGTACAGGGCTTTACTAGGTCCATGTCTGTATCTCTCTAGCTGTACAGGGCTGTACAGGGCTTTACTAGGTCCATGTCTGTATCTCTGTAGGGAGAGAGAGAGAAAGAGAGACACAGAGAGAGAGAGACAGAGAGACAGAGAGAGAGAGAGAGAGACAGAGAGAGAGAGAGAGAGAGAGACACAGAGAGAGAGAGAGAGAGACACAGAGAGAGAGAAAGAGATAGAGAGAGAGAGAGAGAGAGAGAGAGAGAGAGAGAGAGAGAGAGAGAGACAGAGAGAGAGAGAGAGAGAGAGACACAGAGAGAGAGAGAGAGAGACAGAGATAGAGAGAGAGAGAGACAGAGAGACAGAGAGAGAGAGAGAGACAGAGACAGAGAGAGAGAGAGGTAGAGAGAGAGACACAGACAGAGAGACAGAGAGAGAGACAGAGACAGAGACAGAGAGAGAGACACAGAGAGAGAGAGACAGAGAGAGAGAGAGAGATAGAGAGAGAGACAGAGAGAGAGATAGAGAGGTCTGGTACAACACTGCACTGAACTGACTGAGTAGACAACTGTAACAGACAGACAAGCACATGAAGCTGTTTGTCAAACTAAAATCTCTTCTAATGTAACAGGAGTTCATCACACTTCAGTGTTTACAGATACAATAGTTAACTAGTGTCTGGAACCCCTCCATTTCTCCCTCTCTTTCTCCCCCTCTCTCTATTTATCTCTCTCTCTCCCTCTCTTTCTTCCCCCCGCTCTCTTTCTCCCCCCTCTCTCTCCCTCTCTTTCTTCCCCCCCTCTCTTTCTCCCCCTCTATTTATCTCTCTCTCTCCCTCTCTTTCTTCCCCCCCTCTCTTTCTCCCCCCTCTCTCTCTCCCCTCTTTCTCCCCCTCTCTCTCCCCTCTTTCTCCCCCCTCTCTCTATTTATCGCTCTCTCTCCCTCTCTTTCTTCCCCCCCCCTCTCTTTCTCCCCCCTCTCTCTATTTATTTCTCTCTCTCCCTCTCTTTCTTCCCCCCGCTCTCTTTCTCCCCCCTCTCTCTCCCTCTCTTTCTTCCCCCCCTCTCTTTCTCCCCCCTCTCTCTATTTATCTCTCTCTCTCCCTCTCTTTCTTCCCCCCCTCTCTTTCTCCCCACTCTCTCTCTCCCCTCTTTCTCCCCCCTCTCTCTCCCCTCTTTCTCCCCCCTCTCTCTATTTATCTCTCTCTCTCCCTCTCTTTCTTCCCCCCCTCTCTTTCTCCCCCCTCTCTCTCTCCCCT
>NW_027261144.1:600000-610000 GCF_045791955.1 Oncorhynchus clarkii lewisi | reverse complement strand
TTCATTCCTAGTGGTGTAGTTTAGGTATTCATTCCTAGTGGTGTAGTTTAGGTATTCATTCCTAGTGGTTTATTTTAGGTATTCATTCCTAGTGGTGTAGTTTAGGTATTCACTCCTAGTGGTGTAGTTTAGGTATTCATTCCTAGTGGTTCAGTTTAGGTATTCATTCCTAGTGGTTCAGTTTAGGTATTCATTCCTAGTGGTTCAGTTTAGGTATTAATTCCTAGTGGTGTAGTTTAGGTATTAATTCCTAGTGGTGCAGTTTAGGTATTCATTCCTAGTGGTTCAGTTTAGGTATTCATTCCTAGTGGTTCAGTTTAGGTATTCATTCAGAGTGGTTTAGTTTAGGTATTCATTCCTAATGGTTAAGGTTCAAATAAAATAATGAAAAACAATGCATTGTTTTTATGAAGTATCTTCCAGTACTCTCCATGGCTTGCTAGAGTATTGTGAACTGCCATGGCACAGTGGTCTGAGTACTTGGTCTGTTTGGTCTGAGGATGCTTCATCTCCGAGCATCATGAGTTCACGCCCAGTGAACGGTGAGGAAGACATGTATCGACGTCCTCAGGACCTTTACAACTATCCCAAATCAAATGGTAGTTCTAGTGACCAGGCTGAGCTCTGAACAGAATATTGTATTTGTAAACACTAGCTGTTAGAGGAATTGGTGTTTAGTGCCAGATTAAAGCTACAATCAGCAGTAGAAACAAGATCAACTGGTGTTTAGTGTCAAGATTAAAGCTACAATCAGCAGTAGAAACAACACCAACTGGTGTTTAGTGTCAGATTAAAGCTACAATCAGCAGTAGAAACAACACCAACTGGTGTTTAGTGCCAGATTAAAGCTACAGTCAGCAGTAGAAACAACACCAACTGGTGTTTAGTGCCAGATTAAAGCTACAGTCAGCAGTAGAAACAACACCAACTGGTGTTTAGTGCCAGATTAAAGCTACAATCAGCAGTAGAAACAAGTTTCAGTAAAAATCTGAGGGATGGGGCTGGAGAAATGCAACCACTCAAATTCATAGACAGAGCAATGGATGCAAGGACTGACCATCCATGATATCAAAATTATATTTAAAACATTGTTTTTAGGCTAATGTCTACATTAACTTTTTTTTATATACAAACATTGGAGTAAAACAAGCTTATATTTTGGGTTCCAATAGGGTGAGCCATTCATAAGTTATTTTATTCAATGGGTATATAGCAGAAATGTTTGCTTCGGTTCAGCTAGCCGTCTGCATGCTTCGGTTCAGCTAGCCGTCTGCATGCTTCGGTTCGGCTAGCCGTCTGCATGCTTCGGTTCGGCTAGCCGTCTGCATGCTTCGGTTCAGCTAGCCGTCTGTATGCTTCGGTTCAGCTAGCCGTCTGTATGCTTCGGTTCGGCTGGACGTCTGCATGCTTCGGTTCAGCTGGCCTTCAGGATGCTTCGGTTCGGCTGGACGTCTGCATGCTTCGGTTCAGCTGGCCTTCAGGATGCTTCGGTTCAGCTGGCCTTCAGGATGCTTCGGTTCGGCTGGCCTTCAGGATGCTTCGGTTCGGCTGGCCTTCAGGATGCTTCGGTTCGGCTGGCCTTCAGGATGCTTCGGTTCGGCTGGCCTTCAGGATGCTTCGGTTCAGCTAGCCGTCTGCATGCTTCGGTTCAGCTAGCCGTCTGCATGCTTCGGTTCAGCTGGCCTTCAGGATGCTTCGGTTCAGCTGGCCTTCAGGATGCTTCGGTTCAGCTGGCCTTCAGAATGCTTCGGTTCGGCTGGACGTCTGCATGCTTCGGTTCAGCTGGCCTTCAGGATGCTTCGGTTCAGCTGGCCTTCAGGATGCTTCGGTTCAGCTGGCCTTCAGGATGCTTCGGTTCAGCTGGCCTTCAGGATGCTTCGGTTCAGCTAGCCGTCTGTATGCTTCGGTTCGGCTGGACGTCTGCATGCTTCGGTTCAGCTGGCCTTCAGGATGCTTCGGTTCAGCTGGCCTTCAGGATGCTTCGGTTCAGCTGGCCTTCAGGATGCTTCGGTTCAGCTGGCCTTCAGGATGCTTCGGTTCGGCTGGACGTCTGCATGCTTCGGTTCAGCTGGCCTTCAGGATGCTTCGGTTCAGCTGGCCTTCAGGATGCTTCGGTTCAGCTGGCCTTCAGGATGCTTCGGTTCAGCTGGCCTTCAGGATGCTTCGGTTCAGCTAGCCGTCTGTATGCTTCGGTTCGGCTGGACGTCTGCATGCTTCGGTTCAGCTGGCCTTCAGGATGCTTCGGTTCAGCTGGCCTTCAGGATGCTTCGGTTCAGCTGGCCTTCAGGATGCTTCGGTTCAGCTGGCCTTCAGGATGCTTCGGTTCGGCTAGCCGCCTGCATGCTTCGGTTCAGCTAGCCGTCTGTATGCTTCGGTTCGGCTGGACGTCTGTATGCTTCGGTTCGGCTGGACGTCTGTATGCTTCGGTTCAGCTAGCTGTCAGCATGCTTCGGTTCGACTAGCTGATCAGGATGCTTCGGTTCAGCTAGCTGTCAGGATGCTTTGGTTCGGCTAGCTGTCAGGATGCTTCGGTTCGGCTAGCTGTCAGGATGCTTCGGTTCGGCTAGCTGTCAGGATGCTTCGGTTCGGCTAGCTGTCAGGATGCTTCGGTTCAGCTAGCTGTCAGGATGCTTCGGTTCAGCTAGCTGTCAGGATGCTTCGGTTCAGCTAGCTGTCAGGATGCTTCGGTTCAGCTAGCTGTCAGGATGAGGATGCTTCGGTTCAGCTAGCTGTCAGGATGCTTCGGTTCGGCTAGCTGTGAGGATGCTTCAGTTGTGCTTGCATACTCCCTTAAAAGACCAGAACAGTCAGAATTAATCTAAAATAACTCAAGGAATCTGTCATTAATTTGATGTTTATGTCGAGCGGTTTGGTGCAGTATTTCCCAATGAAGAAATGTGCAAGAAAACGAGTCGTCTCTCGTTGAATGACAACAAAGACTTTATTGAAGAATCCATACAGTTGACCAATCACGGACGAAGGGGCGTAGACTTCGGCTCCTGAATTTCGGGCTGGCCTCGAAAAAAACCCTTACCCGAAATCTAAAATAAACAACATCGTCAATAAAATGTAATCATAATATATGAACCAACTCCTCCCAACTGTTCTGTCTAGGAGGCATCCTTAAGACTGCACCTCACCTGGCTTAAAAGACTCACACACACACACACACACACACACACACACACACACACACACACACACACACACACACACACACACACACACACACACACACACACACACACACACATAACACACATGCATGGCAGGAGGCACAGGGCTTACCCACAGGAAGTCATAACAGGTGAACAGGAAAGAACTTGGTAGTTTGTGTGTGTGTGTGTGTGTGTGTGTGTGTGTGTGTGTGTGTGTGTGTGTGTGTGTGTGTGTGTGTGTGTGTGTGTGTGTGTGTGTGTGTGTGTGTGTGTGTGTGTGTGTGTGTGTGTTGTGCGCCCATGTGTGTCAAAGGACAGAGATGTTTTTAGCTGATGCTGATGAAAAGCTCAGAAATAAAATACTTCGGCTGCAGTCTAACATGTGGGATGTCATCTATCTCTGTCTTAACGTGGGGGGTAAACAGCTGTGTGTATATAACTGCCATAGTTGTTGGTAATTAGTTGTTGAGTCAGGAAACTATGAGCGTTATGAAGCACCTGTTTCCAAACCACAATAGTGATGTTTGTAGTGATGTCAGTAGAACATTGCCTGTCCTGTAGTGATGTCAGTAGAACATTGACTGTCCTGTAGGGATGTCAGGAGTACATTGACTGTCCTGTAGTGATGTCAGTAGAACATTGACTGTCCTGTAGTGATGTCAGTAGAACATTGACTGTCCTGTAGGGATGTCAGGAGAACATTGACTGTCCTGTAGTGATGTCAGGAGAACATTGACTGTCCTGTAGGGATGTCAGGAGAACATTGACTGTCCTGTAGTGATGTCAGTAGAACATTGCCTGTCCTGTAGTGATGTCAGGAGAACATTGACTGTCCTGTAGGGATGTCAGGAGAACATTGACTGTCCTGTAGTGATGTCAGGAGAACATTGACTGTCCTGTAGGGATGTCAGGGGAACATTGCCTGTCCTGTAGTGATGTCAGGAGAACATTGCCTGTCCTGTAGTGATGTCAGTAGAACATTGACTGTCCTGTAGGGATGTCAGGAGAACATTGACTGTCCTGTAGTGATGTCAGGAGAACATTGACTGTCCTGTAGTGATGTCAGGAGAACATTGCCTGTCCTGTAGTGATGTCAGTAGACATTGACTGTCCTGTAGGGATGTCAGGAGAACATTGCCTGTCCTGTAGTGATGTCAGTAGAACATTGCCTGTCCTGTAGTGATGTCAGTAGAACATTGCCTGTCCTGTAGTGATGTCAGTAGAACATTGCCTGTCCGGTTGGTTGATATGTAATAGCTTCAACCCAGTCAGTCTGGATATTGTCAGTCTGGATATTGTCAGTCTGGTTATTGTCAGTCTGGATATTGTCAGTCTGGATATTGTCAGTCTGGATATTGTCAGTCTGGATATTGTCAGTCTGGATATTGTCAGTCTGGTTATTGTCAGTCTGGATATTGTCAGTCTGGATAATGTCAGTCTGGATATTGTCAGTCTGGATATTGTCAGTCTGGATATTGTCAGTCTGGATAATGTCAGTCTGGATATTGTCAGTCTGGATATTGTCAGTCTGGATAATGTCAGTCTGGATATTGTCAGTCTGGATATTGTCAGTCTGGATATTGTCAGTCTGGTTATTGTCAGTCTGGATATTGTCAGTCTGGATATTGTCAGTCTGGATATTGTCAGTCTGGTTATTGTCAGTCTGGATATTGTCAGTCTGGATATTGACAGTCTGGATATTGTCAGTCTGGATATTGTCAGTCTGGATATTGTCAGTCTGGATATTGACTGACTGGGTTGAAGCTATTACAGCACAACTAAAATGGCTCTTTTAGTGAACCAAGATCCTCTTAGACAGTGGCACATTGCTCTGTCCTCTCTTAGACAGTGGCACATTGCTCTATCCTCTCTTAGACAGTGGCACATTGCTCTGTCCTCTCTTAGACAGTGGCACATTGCTCTATCCTCTCTTAGACAGTGGCACATTGCTCTATCCTCTCTTAGACAGTGGCACATTGCTCTATCCTCTCTTAGACAGTGGCACATTGCTCTATCCTCTCTTAGACAGTGGCACATTGCTCTATCCTCTCTTAGACAGTGGCACATTGCTCTATCCTCTCTTAGACAGTGGCACATTGCTCTATCCTCTCTTAGACAGTGGCACAATGCTCTATCCTCTCTTAGACAGTGGCACATTGCTCTATAGATGCTGTTGTAGAGCTATCAGAGGAGGTCCTAGAGCTCTGTTTTCTATCCTCTCTTAGACAGTGGCACATTGCTCTATATATGTTGTTGTAGAGCTGTCAGATGAGGTCCTGTTTGCTCAGAAGAGAATATACTTTTTTTTCTTGTTCACCTGTAGTTTGGTAATGGAGCCACACACACACACACACACACACACACACACACACACACACACACACACACACACACACACACACACACACACACACACACACACACGCACACGCACACACACATCTCTCTCTCTCTCTCTCTCCCCCTCTCTCTCTCCTTCTCTCTCTCTCGCTCTCTCTCTCTCTCTCTCTCTCCTTCTCTCTCTATCTCTCTTTCTCTCTCTCTCTCCCTCTCTCTCCTCTCTCCTTCTCTCTCGCTAACCCTCTCTCCTTCTCTCTTTCTCTCCTCCCTCTCTCTCTCCCTCTCTCCTTCTCTCTTTCTCCCCACCCCCCCCCTCTCTCTCTCTCTCTCTCTCTCTCTCTCTCTCATTCTCTCTCTCTCTCTCTCTCTCTCTCTCTCTCTCTCTCTCTCTCTCTCTCTCTCTCTCTCTCTCTCTCTCTCTCTCTCTCTCTCTCTCCCTCATTCTCTCTCTCTCTACCTGCTGAGTGTTCTTTACAGTGCAGCCAAAATACCTCTGATCTGTTGTGTTGTAGAGCGTTCCGACCATTATTTAAAATAGCCACCCCACTTTGGTCTGACCAATCACAGAACACCACACAGAGGCTGATTTAGGTTGGACCAATCAGGTCTACCTCACATGGTGGCTGGCTTTGATTCAGACAAATCACAGAGCTCCACAGTGGAGGCTGGCTCCCAGGTTACTATGGCCTCTCCCATGCTCCTGTGGTCAAGCATTCAGGGAGAGGGAGGAAGGGAGAGGGGAAAGGGAGGAGAGGAGAGAGGGAGGAGATGAATAGGAGCGGATACTAACTCCCTGGCGAGGGAGGCTAAAAAAGAAGACAATTCTTATTTTTGCCTAACCTCATCTTCCCCTCTCTCTCTCTCTCTCTCTCTCTCTCTCTCTCTCTCTCTCTCTCTCTCTCTCTCTCTCTCTCTCTCTCTCTCTCTCTCTCTCTCTCTCTCTCTCTCTCTCTCTCTCTCTCTCTCTCTAGTTCTGCATCTTCTCTCCTAGGTTTTGATCAACAGAAATGGGGGTTAGAGACAAAGTGAAAGAACTGTCAGTCATATGAAACAGGAAGACAAGCCAATCGCTGTCAGAAAAAGATACAGACTCAGGATGAGGGACAGGGGTGTGTGTGTGTGTGGGTGTGTGTGTGTGTCACCCCTGTCCCTCATCCTGAGTCTGTATCTTTTTCTGTGTGTGTGCACTACGCGCACACACACACACACACACACACACACACACACACACACACACACACACACACACACACACACACACACACACACACACACAAATGCCATGCACTCACACACACACAAACAAACACACAAATGCCATGCACACACACAAACACACACGAGCTATACACACACACACACCAGCTATACACACACACACACACACACACACACACACACACACACACACACACACACACACACACACACACACACACACACACATACACACACACACACACACACACACACACACATACACACACACACACACACACACACACACAAACACACACATCACATTTAAGTCCAGAGACTGTGTGTTCTTCCACAGCAGGAAGGAGGTGACAGGACCAACACACACACACACTTCCTTTTCACAATGATCCACTTCCCTTATTCCCACTATGACTGAAATCGCTACCAAACACACACGCATGCGCACAATCTCACACACACGCACACACACACACACAGCTCAGTTAGCCAGCGACCTGTACGCTCTCGTTGGCTGGCCCTCGCTTCATACTCGTCGCCAAACCCACTGGCTACAGGTTATCTACAAGTCTCTGCTAGGTAAAGCCCCGTCTTATCTCAGCTCACTGGTCACCATAGCAGCACCCACTCGTAGCACGCGCTCCAGCAGGTATATTTCACTGGTCACCCCCAAAGCCAGGTCCTCCTTTGGCCACCTTTCCTTCCAGTTCTCTGCTGCCAATGACTGGAACGAACTACAAAAATCACTGAAGCTGGAGACTCATATCTCCCTCACTAACTTTAAGCACCAGCTGTCAGAGCAGCTCACAGATCACTGCACCTGTACATAGCCCATCTGTAAACACCCATCTATCTACCTACCTCATCCCCATACTGTATTTATTTATCTTGCTCCTTTGCACCCCAGTATCTCTACCTGCACATTCATCTTCTGCCGATCTACCATTCCAGTGTTTAATTGCTATATTGTATTTACTTCGCCACCATGGCCTATTTATTTCCTTATCTTACCTCATTTACACTCACTGTATATAGACTTTTTGTTTTCTTTTGTTCTACTGTATTATTGACTATGTTTGTTTATTCCATGTGTAACTCTGTGTTGTTGTGTGTGTCGACCTGCTTTGCTTTATCTTGTCCAGGTCGCAGTTGTAAATGAAAACTTGTTCTCAACTAGTCTACCTGGTTAAATAAAGGTGAAATAAAATAAGAGAGAGAGAGAGAAGGAGAGAGAGAGTGAGAGAGAGAGAGTAGTAGTGGTTAGAGGGGCGGCAGGTAGCCTAGTGGTTAGAGGGGCGGCAGGTAGCCTAGTGGTTAGAGGGGCGGCAGGTAGCCTAGTGGTTAGAGGGGCGGGGCGGCAGGTAGCCTAGTGGTTAGAGGGGCGGCAGGTAGCCTAGTGGTTAGAGGGGCGGCAGGTAGCCTAGTGGTTAGAGGGGCGGCAGGTAGCCTAGTGGTTAGAGGGACGGCAGGTAGCCTAGTGGTTAGAGGGGAGGCAGGTAGCCTAGTGGTTAGAGGGGCGGCAGGTAGCCTAGTGGTTAGAGGGGCGGCAGGTAGCCTAGTGGTTAGAGGGGCGGCAGGTAGCCTAGTGGTTGGAGGGGTGGCAGGTAGCCTAGTGGTTAGAGGGGCGGCAGGTAGCTTAGTGGTTAGAGGGGCGGCAGGTAGCCTAGTGGTTAGAGGGTTTCGGTTGCTGGATCGAATCCCTGAGCTGACAAGGTAAAAATCTCTCATTCTGCCCCTGAACAAGGCAGTTAACCCACTGTTCTCCGGTAGGCCGTCATTGTAAATAAGAATTTGTTCTTAACTGACTTGACTAGTTAAATAAAACTGTAGAAAGTCATGCAATGGTCACAGTCCACCCTGGTCAACACTAAACAGTGTCTCTCTGTCCTGTCTTTCTCCTACAGGTCAGAGTGGACTAGGGAAGTCCACCCTGGTCAACACTAAACAGTGTATCTCTGTCCTGTCTTTCTCCTACAGGTCAGAGTGGACTAGGGAAGTCCACCCTGGTCAACACTAAACAGTGTATCTCTGTCCTGTCTTTCTCCTACAGGTCAGAGTGGACTAGGGAAGTCCACCCTGGTCAACACTAAACAGTGTATCTCTGTCCTGTCTTTCTCCTACAGGTCAGAGTGGACTAGGGAAGTCTACCCTGGTCAACACTAAACAGTGTATCTCTGTCCTTCTTTCTCCTACAGGTCAGAGTGGACTAGGGAAGTCTACCCTGGTCAACACTAAACAGTGTATCTCTGTCCTGTCTTTCTCCTACAGGTCAGAGTGGACTAGGGAAGTCTATCCTGGTCAACACTAAACAGTGTATCTCTGTCCTGTCTTTCTCCTACAGGTCAGAGTGGACTAGGGAAGTCTACCCTGGTCAACACTAAACAGTGTATCTCTGTCCTGTCTTTCTCCTACAGGTCAGAGTGGACTAGGGAAGTCTACCCTGGTCAACACTAAACAGTGTCTCTCTGTCCTGTCTTTCTCCTACAGGTCAGAGTGGACTAGGGAAGTCTATCCTGGTCAACTCTAAACAGTGTCTCTCTGTCCTGTCTTTCTCCTACAGGTCAGAGTGGACTAGGGAAGTCTACCCTGGTCAACACTAAACAGTGTATCTCTGTCCTGTCTGTCTCCTACAGGTCAGAGTGGACTAGGGAAGTCTACCCTGGTCAACACTAAACAGTGTATCTCTGTCCTGTCTTTCTCCTACAGGTCAGAGTGGACTAGGGAAGTCCACCCTGGTCAACACTAAACAGTGTCTCTCTGTCCTGTCTTTCTCCTACAGTTCAGAGTGGACTAGGGAAGTCTATCCTGGTCAACACTAAACAGTGTATCTCTGTCCTGTCTTTCTCCTACAGGTCAGAGTGGACTAGGGAAGTCTACCCTGGTCAACACTAAACAGTGTCTCTCTGTCCTGTCTTTCTCCTACAGGTCAGAGTGGACTAGGGAAGTCCACCCTGGGTCAACACCCTAAACAGTGTCTCTCCTACAGGTCAGAGTGGACTAGGGAAGTCTACCCTGGTCAACACTAAACAGTGTATCTCTGTCCTGTCTTTCTCCTACAGGTCAGAGTGGACTAGGGAAGTCCACCCTGGTCAACACTAAACAGTGTCTCTCCTACAGGTCAGAGTGGACTAGGGAAGTCTACCCTGGTCAACACTAAACAGTGTATCTCTGTCCTGTCTTTCTCCTACAGGTCAGAGTGGACTAGGGAAGTCCACCCTGGTCAACACTAAACAGTGTATCTCTGTCCTGTCTTTCTCCTACAGGTCAGAGTGGACTAGGGAAGT
>NW_027261144.1:592500-595000 GCF_045791955.1 Oncorhynchus clarkii lewisi | reverse complement strand
GAGTGTGTTGTAATAGCAGTGGGCCAGGTAGAGTGTGTTGTAATAGCAGTGGGCCAGGTGG
The DNA here is from genome assembly GCF_045791955.1 of Oncorhynchus clarkii lewisi. Taxonomy (NCBI): domain Eukaryota; kingdom Metazoa; phylum Chordata; class Actinopteri; order Salmoniformes; family Salmonidae; genus Oncorhynchus; species Oncorhynchus clarkii. The sequence goes on along the minus strand of NW_027261144.1, from coordinate 594,939 downwards.
AGTGTGTTGTAATAGCAGTGGGCCAGGTAGAGTGTGTTGTAATAGCAGTGGGCCAGGTAGAGTGTGTTGTAATAGCAGTGGGCCAGGTAGAGTGTGTTGTAATAGCAGTGGGCCAGGTAGAGTGTGTTGTAATAGCAGTGGGCCAGGTAGAGTGTGTTGTAATAGCAGTGGGCCAGGTAGAGTGTGTTGTAATAGCAGTGGGCCAGGTAGAGTGTGTTGTAATAGCAGTGGGCCAGGTAGAGTGTGTTGTAATAGCAGTGGGCCAGGTAGAGTGTGTTGTAATAGCAGTGGGCCAGGTAGAGTGTGTTGTAATAGCAGTGGGCCAGGACCCAACCCATTCTGCAGCAGTATGTGTGTTCTAGAAGCAGCAGGGTTCTACTTCTATACCAACCTTAGGCCACAATGGCCGCTCTGTCTTGGACAGGCTAGATGTACGCTGAGCTCCAGTCAGGATAGTGGAGCAGCGTTGATATCCGTTGTGAGAAGTTGTGTTGTGACTAGCAGGGCTAAAGGTCAAGTAACTAAAGTACTAACTGACTGTTCGGTTCTGCAGTTCCTGTTGCTGCTTCCTCTGTTTCAGTGTTTCATTGTGGAGGTGTGTGTGTGTGTGTGGGGGGGGGGGGGGTGGTCTTACCATGTAGTCCTTGAGTATAGGTGGTTGTGTTCTCTCTAGAATGATGCTGGTTCCTGTAGTGTACAGTCTAACCATGTAGTCGTTGAGTCACCACGTACTCTTCTTTCCCACTTCCTGTTTGTGTGCACTTCAAACATGACCTCTGAGAATCCCGGTTTGTATTTCATCAGTTCTACTCAGAACTAGCTGAGCTCCCTGGTCTCTCAACCAGCCATGTTCAGAACCAGGAGGGCTGCTCCTGTACAATGGAACATTATGGACTAGCAATGTTAAACGTGTGTTAGTTCCACTGTGGTGTGTGTGCGTGCGTCTGAGTGTGTGGGTGTGTGTTGAACATTGTGCTAGATCGTCTGGGGATTGTGTGTGTGTTTGTGTTTTAAGTAGATAGGTCAGATGGTATGTCCCCCCACAACAAACACACACACACACACACACACACACACACACACACACACACACACACACACACACACACACTCACACAATCCCCAGGTCGAGCTGTAGCACAATGTTAAACAGTCAGGTGAAGCAAAGGACAGGTCTGTCTCTTTATATAGGAGCTTCCCTGAACATGAACCTGTGAAACATCACTTCCTCTGTTTCTAGACTCTGTCTGATTAACAGCTTTATGTGGCTCTACCATGAACTTCCTGTGGAAGGGAAGAAAACCACTGCACTTCAGTTAGACTCTGCTGTGAAGAGTTCCCATAAAGACCCATTCCATCTAGAACAAGTCTAAACATGGTCAAGTGTGTGTGTGTGTCTGTGTGTGTGTGTGTGTGTGTGTGTGTGTGTGTGTGTGTGTGTGTGTGTGTGTGTGTGTGTGTGTGTGTGTGTGTGTGTGTCTGTGGGAATCTCACCTCCATGTTACCATGTTCCTCTCACAGTGAAACCATGTGACTCAGTACACGTTCAGCAGTCCAGAGTCACCAGACATGAGGAGAAACTAGCATGTATTTATACATTAACCAAACATAGAAAGTAAATGTCATATATATACCATATATATATATATATATAAAATTAATCCTGCTATGGAGTACGGCAGGAAGAATGTAGCTGCAGTAGTTCTTAAGTACTAGACCAGGCCTTCGGTAAGATCATTGGGTCAGTAAAGCAGCTTACCTGACCAGAGCTGAGGGATAGAGATAGTTCACAGCTAGGTAGGTGTAGCCCACTGTCATAGTGTTAGCTAGGTAGATGTAGCCCACTGTCACAGTGTTAGCTAGGTAGATGTAGCCCACTGTCACAGTGTTAGCTAGGTAGACGTAGCCCACTGTCACAGTGTTAGCTAGGTAGATGTAGCCCACTGTCACAGTGTTAGCTAGGTAGATGTAGTCCACTGTCACAGTGTTAGCTAGGTAGATGTAGCCCACTGTCACAGTGTTAGCTAGGTAGATGTAGCCCACTGTCACAGTGTTAGCTAGGTAGATGTAGCTCACTGTCACAGTGTTAGCTAGGTAGATGTAGCCCACTGTCACAGTGTTAGCTAGGTAGATGTAGCCCACTGTCACAGTGCTAGCTAGGTAGATGTAGCCCACTGTCACAGTGTTAGCTAGGTAGATGTAGCCCACTGTCACAGTGTTAGCTAGGTAGATGTAGCCCACTGTCACAGTGTTAGCTAGGTAGATGTAGCTCACTGTCACAGTGTTAGCTAGGTAGATGTAGCCCACTGTCACAGTGTTAGCTAGGTAGATGTAGCCCACTGTCACAGTGCTAGCTAGGTAGATGTAGCCCACTGTCACAGTGTTAGCTAGGTAGATGTAGCCCACTGTCACAGTGTTAGCTAGGTAGATGTAGCCCAC